>NW_022280046.1:4037550-4040039 GCF_004355925.1 Anarrhichthys ocellatus
ACCTGCAATAAGGCCCTGTCACTCACCCTGCATCTGTGTGTGTGTGTGTGAGTGAGAGACTGAGAGAGGGAGGAACAGAGTGGGCAGTGTGGCTTTTTCTCTTTATTTTTCTTTCTTCTATTTTTTTGTTTTAGATCTCTCTCTATGTATCACTATGTTTCCTTCTGTCTGTGTCTCCCCTTCTCTCTCTATACATTTTTTTAGTCACACGTCTGTCAGAGTTTGGACTGAGCGTTCATGGCTTTGTGTGTGTGTGTGTGTGTGTGTGTGTGTGTGTGTGTGTGTGTGTGTTTGTACGTGAACCTTGCAGAGTCAATCTGGTAGGTGACACCCCTGATCTAGCTTCTACAACCAGTAAGCAACTCTGGCAATCACAAGCCCCCAAATTAATCACCACGCGTGTGTGACTGTGTTTGTCATTGAGCTTGAGAGGTTAGACACACACACACACACATACACTCTTATACGCTTGAATGTACCACATCAAGTGTAAACTGAGGGACAACTGACTTGGTCTCTTTTGTCTTTTTTGTTTCTTTGTCATTCGCTTCCTCTTTCTGGTTTTGGTTTCTAAGGCCAGGTGCACACTGGATGATGGGATGAGCAATCTGCTCTTTTGTGACGAGCCAAATCGTCACTTTGTTCAACATTAAAATACATTACTGACAAATAAACAAAATGACATCTACCGGGCACCTGGTATGCGTCTGTCTCTGTATATCTTATTTCCACTTATATATAAAACGGATTACATGAATCCTCAACAAAATTGATTGTACATTTCCATGTCCGATGTGCCGACTTAATGACTCCGAGTGACTGGATTGGACTAAACATAATCAGTGAAGCATACTGCATCCTCTTTGTCATTTTGTTATACTATAATATGAGACATAAAGCCTCTTTACCAAGAAAACAATTACTCAAACATTCATCCAGACCCACTGATCTTACAGGTTTGTTTGTTTTTTATTGGAGTTAAACTCAGATTTGAGCTCTGGTTATAATGCAAAAGATCAGATTCTGAGATCATGTCGATGATCAAATGTTTTCTTAGCACTACGTGTCTTTGTCTTTTGTGATACACGTTGAGATTTGTGTGTGTGTGTGTGTGTGTGTGTGTGTGTGTGTAAAGGATATATTCTGTGATTGAATGAGTTTTCTGTGTTTGCCTTCACTGAGTCAAAATAAATCTTGAGAGGCGAAAGCCTCTTTGAACTGTCGGTCAGGACCTCACCAGATGTTACTTATTAGATGATCAGATTGATGCCAGACAGCAATGCAATCATGTATTTGTAGCAGGATAATACAAATCGGATTGCAATGCACTTGTTTTTTTTCAGGAGGGGGGTGGGTTCAATTAACTGAAATGGCTTAATTATCAAATATTAAACAGATACTTAAGTGTATTAAATTTTATAATTTTATAGAGAAAACAGAATAGAAATTGGTTAATCAAGAGCGGTTTAAAGATGATGTAATTATTTAAAAGACATAAAAGAAGGTACACAAGGGAAATCACTTAAGTCCGATCACTGCAGAACAACCAAAAATAATACAAAACACACAAGGAGAGAAATTGGTGTCATGCAGCACGCTCCTTTTATTCTGCAAGAGAAAGCAACTAGATGTGTGGGCGACGTGTTCTTTATTTTGAGGAACACCAGCATGAGATCAAGGCTACGGATCAATTCAACCATGTCATTCATTTATGTGCACAATTAAAAGCAACTCTGGAGTGTGATATCTGCAACGCAACCTTTTTCAGTGCAGTTAATGCAGTCTTCGTCGTGGACACGAGAAGGTACTCTGATCCAGCGGGTAGCGAGAGGTGAGTGTTACCTTTGTCGGTAAGCTGAGGTAAAGTAACGGTAACAGGTCACAGTGTGTTATCTGAACAGGTATTTGACCTGTCTGACCTGACTGTGTTACCACTACACTGGCAACACGATCTCAGCCTGAACCGGGGCTGAGTGCTGTGACTAACTAATTCAGGAGCAAGACACACGGGTAGATGGGATGCTTCCTCTGTGTGTGTGTGTGTGTGTGTGTGTGTGTGTGTGTGTGTGTGTGTGTATCTAGTAAGGGATGTAAAGTTAGATGGGCACATGACACTTTACTTTTCCATCGTGGTCTCATATCCGAGTGTGGTAAAACATGGGTGGAGAGAGGGAGAGAGAGATTCGCTCATCATTTTGAGAAACAATGTAAATACGGATATAGGGGAGCGTTTGACTGACACTAATGAGTCTGAAACATCGCAACACCATCTCTACCTCAGTATCACTTTTATACAATCAAATAACACACACAAATACAAACACACCTTCTACTGTAGTTCTGATACAACATTACTCGAGCGCTTCCTCTAATGCTACCTTGAATTCTGCTACTATCTGTATCTGTTACTTCTGACTGCTGCACAGCTACTGCTAATCTAAATACTGCTATTACCACTGCTTATACTCATACTATTACCACTGCTACAT
>NW_022280046.1:4040049-4055371 GCF_004355925.1 Anarrhichthys ocellatus
ATTACCACTGCTACATGTGCTACTAAATCTACTATTACTGCTATTACTGTGACTGAATCCCACTACCGCTGTTACAACTTAAGACTGCAACTTAGAAAAGCCATGTTTTGACTGCAGCACTGCAATATATCCATCTTTTTAAGTAACACTGTCTATATTTTGAAGTGTAGAAGTCCTGCCACCAAAGTGTTTCAAGAGTTTTCTAGAATTCAGCATCAGTATCTTAAAGTCAGCTTGTTTGTAAAAATATTATCCGGTATTAGTCGGTGACTGTGGTCTCAGTGGCTGAACCATTATTTTATTACTTTGGTTTTCACTGAAATGACTCTCACTCATATTATCAAGGCCGTATTTTGTTTCCCCCCCCCCCGCCCTCTTAATTGGATTGATCTTATATTAGATGTCATCTTAGTGTGGGTTACGACACGAACAACAAAATATACACACGCGTCTGACTTTCACTTCGCTTCTCGGCTGCACGGCCAGACGGGTGAAACTCACACCAGAAAACCCATCACCTGAGCCGCCTCAGGTACACGCTATTACTTTCCACTCTGCTACCTTACCTTCACACAGTGTAACCTTTCTCAATAATTACCTCAGCTTACACAGACACATTGGGAGCTCCGGTGACGATTAACCTGTGCAGCGGTGAATTCAAGCCTCTCCTGGTCAAATTTCTACAGGGGAGGCGAGCTGACATAGACGCGCGTCGATGTACAATACAAATCCATTAGTGATTTACCTAAAAGACATTGTTCACTTTCTGTACCAATCATTCACAGCCCTAACGAGCCTCTTATGTCACGTCACTAAAGACTTTTAGCCCATGCCGCGACAGTCGCCTGCGGAGTTCAAAAAACAAAACCGGCACACGTTGAAAATGTCAAGGTGTCCCTTTTTAACAACTCCGGCGCATTTATTGTGACATACCCACCAGGATATGCAACTAATGCCATCGAGGTCTAATTATGAGCCTGCTCTGACTGCACTCCGGGCGTCATCCATCATACTCTGCGCTGCTGATACTGTCTCTGTCCAATATAAACGCTTGCAATCATGCTCTGTCTCATGTGCCATTTGTCATCCTCTATGGCCGGCTGGGTTTGCACTAATCACTACTATTACAACCATATCAGTACACCTAAGCGGCCCCTAATGGACTCATCCTGGATAGTATGTTGCTAAGACTCATTGATTTCACTTTTATAAGGATGCCCCCCACCCCAAAAAAAAGATGTAGATTTCCCGAAAGGAGTAAATTGGTTTTAACTGATTTACACCCAGGTTCAACCCGCATAGTGCATACGCCATTAAGTCATTGTAGCAGAGTTTATTCTTAAATCAGGTTTTCACTTATTTTATCTAATTTCCATGATTATTGATAATTGCGATGACTAAATTTTGATGATTTGGCCTCTTGTTCTTACATTACTCCCAGTTTTGGCTTCTGAGAATTAAGTGTCTATCAGTTTAAAATTACCATTTATTGTACAATGTCAGCTGTACATTTGCAGTATTTCTTGGCAAGGCAAGTCCCATTATTAAATTCCACCACAGAGTCTTGGCAGTGTCCTCAGTATCTTTCTATAGGTTATGAGCGCAGACAAACAGCCTGTTTGTGGGCTGAAGATGGAAGAAATCTCTAGCGTTTTTAATTCACTCAAACACAATTGCTGTAAATACTTGGCGTCTTTATGGAGAAAACAAACAAAACACAACGCCTCCACAGTAATGAAAGTCACGTTTTCTGCATTACAATGAATGCCCACGTACATCCCTGTCTCCCACGCAACCATACTGACATCGCCTGTTAATACAGCAAACAGGATTCAGCTTTGAAGGTGATGGAGGGGGAAGTGAGAGTGAGTGAAGGAGAGGCCTGCAGGCCTCAGGGCGGTCTTCTCCTCTCCTTTTGCCTTATTTCTACATTTTAAATCCAGTCTTCCCTCCCACAATTTGTCCATCTCTTATTCACCCTCTTTCCTTATCTTCTTCTCTGCGTCCTCAACCCTCTGTTTATCACTCTCCTCTTCTTCCTCCCATTCAACCTCTCCTTTTCTGGTTCCCAGACGCCTCGGGCTGGTCCCCCTTGGTCTGATGGCTCCCAGCAGGAGGGAGGACTCAGGATGCAGCAGCACTGGGAACACACAGAATGCAACATAATAGGATGTTGTAGTCACAGGACTGCTCTGGATAATGTAGTTTACGTTCAAATGTTTCAATTACAACAATGGCCACATACTTGCTTTTTAACCTCAGCCATTAAAATATATATGAAATTCTTCTCATCAATCCTAAATATGTTTATTCAAAGCAAAACATGAAAATCCCATCCAACTATTCAACGAAGCAGTTAACATACAGAGGTAAAAGTAGCAATGTAGTTACAAACAAATAAGCACTAATTTAAAGATACAGTCACATGAGTAACATTTCAATGGTGGAGTCAACTGCCAGTTAGCAGCATAAGTGCACTAATTGCCATTGTATATGCATAGTTATAGACTAAACTTAATCTGATGTGTGTGTGTGTGTGTGTGTGTGTGTGTGTGTGTGTGTGTGTGTGTGTGTGTGTGTCTTCACTGTCTGGCCACTGAGGCTTTCCACTCATTGTAAATCACTCAGCTTTCGCTGGTTGCGAACAACAGCTGCAGTAAATGACTCAAATCTAAAATGAACACTTTGCGTGTTTATCTCGTCTCTTCAGGCCCGAGCCCCGACTGCAGCGCATTGTAAAGTAATAAAGCAGTGCGTAGTTTTCACAGAGAGCTAGTAATTATGGGAGCGCTGTGATGAGAAGCTTTTCTCTAGATAGACTAGATTGGCCATTCATTACCAGCCCTACACACACACGCACACACACACACACACGCTGCAGAGAGACAATGGAGTGCAGGCTGATTCAATCTGGGCTTGTACTTACAGACAACAATGAGATAATCAAGTAGAGCATTACACCACACACTGCAGGGCAGGCTTGGTGTGTGTGTGTGTGTGTGTCCCAGTCTCATAGCTGCATATCCTACCTCTTTTTTTAAGGGACAAGATCATGCCATTCCGTCATGTTGTGTGTTTCTGTCTGTGTGTAGAGGTATTAGTTTACGCGATACAAACACACTCAGGCTCCAACAAGGAGAAAGAGCGCATAAAAGAAACTCTCTGAGTGGATGAGATAGAGGAGGATGAAGAGTAGGGACGTGTGAGAAGAAGGAAGTGGAGGAAGGAGGGAAAAAAGAGGCGCAGGTGAAAAATGTAAAAAGGAGAAAGAAGAGGCCTGTAATACCCCTTTCCTACCACAATTAGTGTGTGTATGCAGGTTTTTTTAAGCATGGAAAATATGTGACAGAATCCTTTTCTATTTTGAGTATGCTGTTGTGTTTATGTTTTATTTTTTGTATCTGTTACTTATTTGTTCTCTCTTTCACACTCTCAAAACAGAGTTGGTGATTGTTGAAACAATGGCTTTGATAAGTTTTATTATCTTTCTGTCGAGTTACAACGATCAGCGAGTTAAAAGTGTCTGACTGGAGTCTGGTGGCATTAAGAAGAACATTAATTTATTAATTGTATGTTTTGCACCTTTTACAAATTATTATAATTGTCCAAATCCCTGTGGATTCTATTGTATTTTAACTTCAACACTCGTCACATATAACTTCGCACCAGAAAAGGGCAGAAAATGAGCGTGTCCACCCGGGTGTCATGTTTCCATCACTGCCGATCGGAGCTGGAGCCGAGTCATTTGTCCCAGGAATGAAAGCTGATTGGAACCTTTCCAACTAAAGGCAAAAGTCAGATGTTATTCAGTGGTGGTGTGCGGTGGGAAAGGGGCTTCATTTAGTTGCCAGAGGAGCAGAGTCTCTATTTCTTTCACCCTCCTCTTCTCACCAGTACTTGGTCTCTCTCTGCTTCTCAATTGATATGTGCTTGATTTCCAACAGCCCCCCTCCGGCGCCCGCTGGGGAGCCTTTTTAGATTTTACGCTTGGATATATCTGTTTAACTCCCCGTTTACCCCTCTGACAGCACGGTGACACACACACACACATACACACACACACACACACACACAGACATGCAGAGCTGCCGGCGGAGAATGTGAGGGAGAGGGATGCTACCCCACGGTCCTCTGGGAATTGGATATAATACAATACAATACAATAAAAGAGACAGAGGAGAGAAGGAGAGATGTTTTTATTGTGGCGTAAGACACCCCACATCGATGTGTGTGTGTGTGTGTGTGTATATACAGTATATATCTGGCTGATATGTGTGAATGCTGTTAAGAGGATGGAGCACAGACACAGTGGAACTCGTTCATGAGAGCATGTTTGCAGGAACAGAAGCTGAGGAAAAGCCAGCCCCCCAAAAACAAAAATCAAACCTATTTTTCGCGTGTCATATGGGAAAGTAAGGACAAGACCGGTAACTTATGTAACAATGTTACGTAATGAATACACCAACTCCTTCCTCACATAACTCAAAACATAGGCTCATTCATTCATGAGTGTACTGAGGTGTGTGTGTGTGTGTGTTTCAGGGGTGGTGTTATGCTAATGAGTCTTAGGATGGTTAACACAATGCCTCGACGGAGGAGGAGGGGCTGCAGCTTCATGACCGCGACCGACAGCCAGCAGCGTGACCGATGAATGGACGGAGTTTATCCACGCCACCTTTCCGAGTTGTTGTTCTCAAAATTCTTGCAACGGCAGCGAAGAACAACAAGGAAGGCAAAAAGGGCCATGGAGTGCAGATATCAGTTAGATTATAAGACAATCGATAGTTAATGTGCGTATTTATGGGACTTTGAAAGAGAAATGCAATACAAGATGAATCCATAAAATCTAAGAGCCCATTAGATTAAAATGGCAGTTTTAAAAACACCTGTTCACTAATGTGCTTTAGAAAAAGAGATTCAAAACACTAAAGTAATTTTGCGAGACTGAACGCTCGGCATCATTTTTACACTGCTCTACCATCGTTAAAGTTTCCTCCGTCTACCTCCCCTCCCTCCTACATTCAGACTTCCTGCCTTCGGACCGTCTTTACTTTTTCTCCTTTTTATCGGCTTCTTGTTTCAGCCATTTCTTTTTCATTTTCGTTTTTTATTATCTTTCCCTCACACATCACACCCAGACACAGCTCTCAATTCATTTTACAATTAAGGTATGGAATGTTTTATTAAAAAGGTATTGTTAAAAAGGCATTGACTGATTAATCAATCGGGTGTTACAGCATCATTTAATTGTTGCAATGTAATTATGGTTATAATGTATCTGTAGAGTATAAATAGTGTTTGGTAACTGGCAGTTCTTGTGTTGCCCATGAAGGAAACAAATAGATACCTAACTAAATGGATGACAGACCTAATTGATCTATAATGCCTTTTATTCTCCTGAAGCAGGCGTGACCGTCGGAACATAACTATTGATCCCCCCCCCCCCCCCCCCCCCCTCATCTCTCTCCTCCCCTCCTCTCTCTTGAACCCTTGACCAAGACCTCTAAAGGTCAGAGGTCAAGGCTGAAGGCCAGCTCGGTGACACGGAGAAGTCGAGAGACCCGCCCGCCTCTTTTTCTCCATTTAAGCAGGTGGAAAGAATGTGATTGGGGCGTTAGATTGATTGTTGTTGCATGCCAGAGACCCCGCAGTATCTCTGTGTGTGTGTGTGTGTGTGTGTGTGTGTGTGTGTGTATGTGTGTGTCGTCGCAGCAACAACAATGCATTTCAATAGGCCTAATGTGAAAGCTGTCAATACTGCTGATCCAAACCACAACGCTTCATAGGAGGTTATTGCCCTTTGACTGATAGACTGTGTGTGTGTGTGTGTGTGTTAGTTAATTGACAGATGTTGGCTCTTACACAGCAGCCAGAGGGAAGTGGAGAAACCATGTATTGATTGGTTCAGTCATGATTGTCAGCTGTCTCCTCTTACATTTATTCTCATATTGTTTTTCATATATTGCTTCTGGGGTTTCTCCTCTTTTGTTTTTGTCTTTCCTATTTAATAGTTGCAAGTTGTTTTTGTTTTACAGCTGCAGAGGCTTAAATTACAGTTCTTTATTTTTGGTTTTGTTAGACTTTAAATGGATTCGATGCTCATGGAGACAGAAGAAAATTGTCCACCTGTGACAAATGTTAATATTTGGGATTGCTCTCCAAAGACAGCTGAGATAGAGAGTAAACTTTTACATATTTAAATGTGGAGGAATTGTAATTTATTCTCAATCATGTACTCTGAGCGTCATCTTATTTGTTTTTGTCCACAGTTTAGATTAGACGCCATTTATTTAATGTCTGTGTCATTACTTTGCCCCAGTTGTGTTTTTACCTTGATAAATTGTCCTTGTTGCCGCGCGGTAATGGAAGGTTTCACATTTATTGTTTGATTTAAAAAAAAAATCAGCTCTTCATGTTACCGGGATATTACAGTTATTACTGGGCGACTGCACCCTGGCGGTTGTGTGTTGTTGGTAGTCTGTCTATGCGTGTTGGCACGCATGTTTACATGTCTACAGTCATTTCTGTCGTACGTGTGCGTGTATTGTGAAATTAGATGTTATTGAGCTCCTCTGACTGGAGTGTCCATGCGGTGCCTCTTCTCACTGCTGGATATCAAACAGCACACACACACACACACACACACACACACACACACACAAATCCCTGTGGTGATTATCAGATCCCCCCCCCAGATCCTCTCGAAGCCTCAGACTGAACAGGAATTCACTTTGCTTTTTATTTACTGGCTATAGAAAGACCTGAGAGAGACCCGACAAACACACTCTTTCACGTGCACACGCATCACGACGCCCACAGTACAAAAACAAGTATCTTTTCCTGACCTGTCATATTCTCATATTGAGTATTACAGATGAAATGTCTTTAAAATAAGCTAACAATTAATAGGTTCAGAGAGTTTGACTCTTTCAAAAGCAACTCTACTAGTGTCAAGGTTTTTCAAGCGTAAACATGTTCAGGCTGAATTTATTCTATCACTGAGCTAGCTGCAACACCTCTATAACCGGTGGATCTAAATCACCTGCGTGTGTGTGTGTGTGTGTGTGTGGAGAAGGAGTCTTGCTTGAGCCCAAATGTGGATATTTGTGCACTCGCCCATTACACATGCATGTGTGAGTCTCTGAATGTGTCTCTAAGTGATCATATTTGTCCTCTGAATGTTGCTGAATGTAAACCAGGTCTGTCTGACTCCCCACAGACAGATATTATGGGATTTGTGCAGGTGCGCTCACCTCTCCCCCCCCTCTCTCTCCCTCTCTCCCAGTATATGTGTGTGTAGGGATATTATGGAGATCAGAGGCAGGCTGGGAGCCTCCGAGGCTATTAGCTCATCTGTATTGTATTGAGACGAGGGTATGTACACATCTGCTGATGACACCAGAGAATTGAGCTTTGTGTGTGTGTGTGTGTGTGTGTGTGTGTGTGTGTGTGTGTGTGATCCCAGACACTCTCTCATTTGTTCCCTCCCATGCCTGTGTGTGCATGTATGCGCGTCTCCATGCCATCTTGTCTGGCTAAGACTCCAATATTATTATAACTTGACAACTATGCCCTTGCCGGCAAATTGCTCAGCTGTGGTAAAACAACTGAAATATATAAACATAACGTATACACGCAATTTGTTTTTTGTTTTTTTTTCTCTCTATTTCAGGAGCCAGGATTGATCTATCAAGGGAGTTATTGCTATCAAGATGTAAAACATTTGAATATGTCAATTGTCAAAATGAAGCGGTGGCAAATGGGGGGGGGGGGGGGGGACATATTGCTCAAATCACTCCATCTTTGCCCAGGTCTGATAGTGCTCATTCTGCATACAGGCCTCTTTTGTATTCTAACATACCAGTGCATCCTTGCACCTGTGAGAATTAGCAGTGAAATCGTCTTCTGACATTTCATTACATTCTCTTCCTGTATCTGGTAAGTTAAATCAGGTGGCTTATTTGAAACCCATCTTCAAATGCCTTTTTCCCCAAATACTTGATCAGCCAGTTTTTTTATCGCATTAGCATGAGCTGCATTGCACCAAAAAGGTTTTTTTTTTTTGCCTGCCTCTCTCTCGCACCTATCTCTCTCTGTCGACCCAGAGGATGTGGGTCAATTGATGAATACAAATGTCACCTAATGTCCCATCATCTAGACAAAAAAAAAGTGGTAAAGAGAGTGAGAGAGGTGATGGAATAAAACGAAAAGAATCCCCGCTTCCCCTCCTTCTGCAGACGTTAGCAGCTTTTGACCCGCTTTGATTGATATGGCATCAGAAGTTGCTCGATTAAACGACGTTTCACACTGCATAGATTCCTACTTAAAAGTCTCAAGACCTCTAAATTATTTATTGATGTCTGTTCCAATCTACATCTGGCTAAGGAGGACTGTGTGTGTGTGGGTGGGTGGAGGCGAAGGGTTCAGGGGGTGGGGGGTGGGCTGGTGCTTCCGCAGCGCCTAGAGGAACTTGTTTTCCATGTGCACTTGTTCACCTGCCCGTCTCCTCTAATGGGGCTCAGCAGGGAGGGATGAATAGGGCTGAAAGTGACGACGTGGCGGTGAAATTGCATCGCGGCAGGCTCAGCGTGCGCGGGGCCTCGGCTCTGTAAAATCCCACCGCTGTCTTTTCCTTTTCAACTCCCACTCTCACCTATAGGAGAAGGAAGAACGAGGACAGCAGTGCGCAGGCAAACACACGTACAGTAATTCGCAGATGAACAAACCATCGAGTACGGAAGAGAGGAAACACACTGACACTCACGTGAGCGATCAAGTAAAGCACTGAGCCAAGAAGTGAGAAGATATTTGGTAATATCCTGGGCAAGCAGCTCAGGAATCTTTCTAAAGTTCAGCAGCAAAACAAAGCAGCCCCCCCCCCCCAGTGCATTGTATCAGTGGATGGGGAAATATATACAAGTCTGATTCAAGACAAAGCTATTTGTAGGCATTTAAGTCTCTCGGTGTCCCAAAGATGAAAGGGTCAATAGTAAAGTATCGGTGGAGTGATTGGAAGTTTGTGAAATGAGCATTATATGTTATCGGCTTAGAATGCTAAAACAGCAGCTTTCTACTTTGGGGTCCACGAGGCAGCTGTGAACAGCAGGCAGATGTTTAGTGCTCGAGGTTTACTTTCTCTGAACACTAATAATTAGCAAAAGTACACGAGAAACGTAAACGGGATGAATGGCTTTCAGCGGCTCCTCTCTCCCCAGAAGCACATAGATATACAATTCAACAAACCTGTCTTTAATGTTGTTGATGTGATGACAGTGACTGTCACCTGATGATGATGATCATTATCACTTGGCTTCTGATACGTTTATCTGTTCTTAATTTAAAAAGGGAAACCTGTGCGAACCCACAGTAGCGGGTGGTCATGCTCTGTATTCATTGTGTCCACCGGCTTAAAAGGAAAACAACAAGCCTTGTTTATGAAAAACACAGAAACGAGTAAAATCTGTAATTGTGCAGAAGTTGCACTAACCCTGTGTCTACTTGAATAATGAGAATTTGCTGAATCATAGCCAACATGATCATGTCACAAGTGCAACTGTATGTAGATGCTCTGCCTGTTTTATAACCTCAGATCTTTCACATTCCATTTTTAAATATGCTTACTTTTGTCGGCTTCACTTCAACCTTGTTGAACCAGCATGTTGTTGCTGGATTCATACAATTATTTATCCATTGTGAAAATTGATAAAAGTGGAGAAGAAGAATGGAGAAGAAGAAAAAAATCCTCAGAACATGTATTGCTTGTGCAGGCTTTGCTACACGCTCGCATTGATCCCATGCATGTGCACGTGCACACATTCATACCTGCACCCATCAGCCTGCAAACTCCGGCCCGAGTGCGAAGGTGCGTTTGCGTGAATCATGGTCGGGATTGAAACGTCACCGCAACCTTGAGGTATGAAACATCGGACGGAGGTCTCCGCTGTTGGTTGGATGAAGTTAGAGGAGAAGTAGCGAGTTCATTTACTTTGTGTTGTGTGGAGCGGAAGGTGAGGTGGGGGAGCTTTAGCTCTGGGAGGCTGGCCCATGTTTCTCCCGTCCGCTGTTTATGGAGGGCCTGTCTCAGGGGCCAGGTATTGATTTCTGCCTGGATGAGATGGGATAGCCCTGGAAGACTCGGTGACGGATGGATGAGGAGGAACGGAGGGATAAGTGGAGCTCTCGTCCCGGTACAGAGGCTGCTTCCATTGTCTATAAATGTTAACTTTGCCTTGACCCCCACTCATTGGTTCCTGTTTAAGAAAAAAATATTGTGGATTTTAAGTATACTTTTTGGAAAGCGACCTCATTTTTTTTTTTTCAGAACAAGGTTGATATTCTTTTGGCTTTGGAATAAAGGCATCAAACCAATCACATTGTGCAGAACAGACATATTCAAAATATACACTGTATTGTATAACAACAAGGCGGCTCCGTAGTCCGAACGAAGACGGAAAACTTTATTACTCCTTTCAACCGTTCCACTCCTTTTGTTCTTACCTTTCACAATAAAAGCCCTAGGCGTATACAGAACTCCAATTCAATCAGAGCATTTCACCAAAAGGAAAGTCAATGAAATAGCTTCCGGTTGCTCAGGCTGTACAACAATGTACCTCAGACAGCCTGCCGGACGCTGCTTTGGGTCAATATGATCCTAGTTTGCCTGCGCAAATCCTTTGGAACCTTTTTATTGAAAAAATGCCGGAATGAAGAGTTTAGATGCAAATTTTGCAAACATTTTTTTGTTGTTTATTTGTCACACCACCATTGTGTAAAGGTCGTATACGATAAAATCTCTTAAGCTCGTGTCTAACCTAAAACCCTTTCAAATATCCCACTGACTGAGACCAGGGGACTCCTGCAGCACAATCACCACTTCACCAAACACATGTGACCACTTATGTAACTCTTTCTAGCATAAGACTTAGTAAATGATGAGTGAAATATATATATATTTAAGGACCAAGACACAGTGTAAGCTAGTTTGAGTCTCTGCTTCCAACATGTCCGTCAGCCATTAGAGAGCATTGACTTTGGTTTTGAAGTGTTGGCTTGTTTTCCGTCGGGGGAAACCGTAAGTTTCCGTAACAGTTTCTGTGAATCAGCTGCCGCTGTGAGGGAACAGCTGTGAACTCATTTAACAGCTCTCGACAAAGTGCCCTTGAGCAAAAACATTGAACTCACTAGAACTGGAACTGCTCAGGAGCAAGGATATATACAAAGCTTTACTGACTCAAATAGACTTCTTAAGCAACCGCTGATTGTTAAATAAACAGTTAATCTCTTGCTTTTGCCTTTTTTCCCTCATATTTCTATCTTTCTTTACTCCTTATTTTCTCCTCTCCTCCTTCTTAGATGCACGGCCTGTGAGGTTGTGTCAAACCCCAGACTGTGTTTCATTTCGACTGCACACAAATTATACTCTTTTTTTGGGCCGTCTATCACAAACACACAGGCTTGACTTTATCAAGGTTGTATAGTTGATCGTTCCCTGGTTAAGTGCCCAGTGAAAGTCGCAAAACACACACACACACACACCTCCCCAGCACCCTCTGTCAACTTAACGGCTGCCGATCAATGGCAGGAGGTCAGCCTGGTGATAGAGAAGCTCGGAGCAGCATGTGTGCGTCTGTATATGTGCGTCTGTGTTCATTTGTGTGCTTTTATGTGTCTATGTGAGTGTTTATTTGTGTGTGTGTGTCCGTCTGATAGAGAGCAGGGCTTAGGACCACCGAGCGATTGAGAAGGGGTGAAAAAGTGTCCAAGATTCATTTTTTCTCATCTGGAACAGAGGGAGAGGAGGAGGAGGAGGCCGGTGCGTTATTTTTCTTGGCTTTAGCCCTCACGGCTCTAAGTGGGTATTGATCAGGTGCCTTAATGCAAACCTGTCAAATTAATTTTGCAGGCAGAGAAGGCTGTGACTGCTGCGAGATTGCTTCAGCATCGAGGGGGGGGGGGCTGGATGGATGGATGAAGGGGGTGAAGGGATGTTAGAGGTGGGGAGCCTATGAATTTTAATCATCATCTAAATAGGAAGCTGGTGTTCCACTGTGTTTGTTCTCCATTCTTCCTTTTTCCTCCCCAAGTGCTTACTTCTACATCCTTTTCCTGCACCCTTTTCCTCTGGTCTAGTCCTACTTTCTTTATTTTCTTGCTTTGGTTGACATCCCAACAAGCAGTTGTGTGTAGATGCCACATGTGCCTGTAAGCAGCCCTCGGAAAAAAAAGAGAAAGTTGGAGCAAAATAACTTCTCCTATCCTTTTTCCCCCCACACACACTCCAGCGGTGTTGTTTTACAACGCTGCTGTGAGGTCTCATCCCTGGACCGCTACACCGGATCAGACTAATCTCTGGCCAGCAGCTCCTTTTATCCCATTAGTTAGTTAACTGTCGGCCAGGGGTCTTTTCACACCGGGAAGAATTAAAAAAGAGCCATAAGTAAGTTTTACGACGAGGGATTTGAGGGATCGAGCGGTGGTACAGTGAGCGGGCGAGCCCATCTGCATGTGATCTACTGCAGTGTGTTTTCTCTGCCTCTCTTTCTCTCTCTCTCTCTCTCTCTGTCTCTCTCTCTCTCTCTCTCTCTCTCTCTCTCTCTGTTAGTTTATCTGAGAGCTGTACGTTTTACACAGAAGGCTGTCGCCCCTTTCCATCGACCCTCTCGGCCGTTTAGGTGTGCTTTATGATCTGTATGGTGCAGACTGAAGACACGCACCCTCTATCTCACACATTCATACATGAAAGCATGTATGCACAGTCCTGTTTGTGTGCACATTCAGACACGCCATGTATGTGTGCGTGCAAGATTTACAAGTACCACATGCACTAATGTCTCAGATACATACATACACACACACACATATACGTCTCTACGGTCAGACTACATCAATACTGGCAACTGTGGAGGGCTCCACCACCAACAAATCATCGTAATAACTTTCTCTCTGGAAGGAGCGGCGTGACAGAATTATAGTGTTAAGTATCATGTTGATTCAGAATGAGCTTTGCAGTGGAGATTTTAAAATGTCTCATATTCTGGATGACATTTTAACTATGTTTTAAATTCACGTTGAACCTCAGACGAGGTTGTTTAGAGCAATGCTCGGCATCTCTCCCATGTCTCTCGTTGTCCATCTGGTCCACAGTCTGGGTCTTAAGTCTATATCAGCACTGTTGCATTAGTGTTGTGGAAAGTGGGGAGAATGTGTCAGTCCACAGCAGCAGCACACGTTTGTTTGCAGTTGCATGTGAACAGTTTCTTTCTTGTGATTTTAATTAAGTAGGTTCTGGATGATTATTGAACTGGCTATAACTGATATCTACTCTCCTAAAACAACAATAGAAGATTGTAGCTTTTTTTAAAGATAAAATACCTTTTACCGACTTCATTAAGTCAGTGATGACTTCATTTGTTAAATGTACTTATTTGATTTATTGCCGTTAGTTCGATGAGTTCATCCATACCACTCTTGTGTCTGCCCATTAAATGGGAAGCTAAAGCCAGTGATTAGCTTAGCTTAGCATAACAAACGAGAAGCAGGGGTCACAGCCAGCCCGGTTGTAGCCAAGGTTAAAAACATCCTCATACCAGCTCCACTAATTAACATGTGTGTTGTTTGTGTAATCTGGACTGCTGTTGACAGAGCCGGGCTAGCTGTTGCTAAGCTCAACGCCTCCCAACTCTAGCTCCATAATAAATAGACAAAAGTGAATAAGCATGTCAAACTATTCCTTTAAGAAGTTGTTAATTGACGGTTAGAGTGTCCCAATGAAGTTAAATAGTCCGCTAATTGCTTTCAAACTGCCGTTTTTGGCACAAACAAATTGCAATTGTAATTTATGCCAGCTTGAGAAAAGATAAAACTTTGACTTTGCATCTTATGTACGTTCGAATAAATGCAGCATAACATGCTGTTTTCTTTCTTTCCAGTCATTTGCAAAGTTACGTCCTGTTCTGTGCACATGTTTCAGTCTTGTTCATTGCATGCACTTTCTTTCTTCTTCTTCTTTGCAGTTTCAAGTTTTTATTTCTGTCTCTTTAAGCCCTGCCGGCCTCGTTATACATGTAAACATCAGTTTACCGAAGTGATTCTTGATTTAAGCTCCCCGAATAGAAAGCTCATTTTAAGATAGATTTCCCATGCTGGGCAGTATTTGCATATTCCTAAAAAAAAAACCTTTCTCTGCTTTTTTATTTTCCCCTCTCTCCAGGGCTCACACAAACACTGCCTTCATTTGAATGGGAACTCAAATTGTCTCACTGGCTAGCTAGCTGCCACTGCACTCGAGATGCAAATGTATTTGGTAGATGTGTGTGTGTGTGTGTGTGTGTGCGTGAAATGTATTTTGGTGAGCTGCAGATTGTCTGGCTCGTCTCAACAGAGGTTCCATTACCTCTCAGTGGCTTTCATCTGCTCATCGAGTGAGAAGCCCTCGCATCTGGGCCGAGACACGGCGCAACACACACACACACACGAACGCCGACGAAAGATACAAATAGAAGTGGAGCCAAAGAGAGAGTGTGTGTGTGTGTGTGTGGCAAGAACTCAAATAGATTTTATGACCAAATACAATCATTTTCAGCAGGCATTGTTGTGCTGGCGAGTGCCGGCTCAGATTTATTTTCTTTACTGTCCAGCTGAACAGCATTACTGCGTCAGATCACAGGCATTATTGTACATACAGAGTTTGACTTCTGCTGTTTGGATTGACAACAGTAACGCATTTGAAAAACAATGATTCACAAGTTGAATGTTGAGTCCTTTGGTTGATCCGTCTACTGGATTCATTGTCTTGCTCACAAACACCATGGCAGGGTTAAAGACGGTTGGTTAGACAAACAGATTTTTGTACTAATTATCCATTTAAAAGTACATTTTGAACCCACGGACAGACAGAAAGCGGGTGGTGGAGACATCGTAGTGACTCAGATCTTAGAGAAGGTTGAGCAGGATATTACCCGTATGCAAAATAACACACAGTTTCATGCAGTGTAGGCAGGAGGTTGGTAAAAAAATAGCTGAAATCTTCCTCTCTGATTGAGTTTTTTAGGTGTGGCTCACATGAGCTTCACACAACTAGAGCTTGTGAGGACTCTGAATACATATACTGAAGTTGTTTGGATAAGCTAGTGCGAGTTTAGCAACACATCAAGCTGCAGCGCTCTGAAGCTTCATGCATCTCCAGAGAATAAGGTAATGTCCTAAAAGTGAGTCTCAGATCAGTTTCCTAGTTAAGAATGATATTTCTTGTAGGAAATTAAAGCATTTGTCTTTTGTGTGTGTGTGTGTGTGTGTGTGTGTGTGTGTGTGTGTGTGTGTGTGT
>NW_022280046.1:4055381-4056242 GCF_004355925.1 Anarrhichthys ocellatus
GTGTGTGTGTGTGTGTGTGTGTATGTGTGTGTGTGTGTGTGTGTGTGTGCGCAGCAGACAGATGACGTGTAGCAGGAAGGCAGATGCAGACTGTCACTGCAGGACTGATGGTGTTTAGTTATGACTGACACACACACACACACACACGGAAGCAAACACTTAAGTTTGCAAATTGTTCTTAAACCAATTCTGTATAAGTTGTTTTTGGAAAAGGAAATGTGTGCAGGATATTTGATATTTGAGGACCACCCTCACTGTTAGTTCCTGACAGCTGTCTCTGTGTGTGTGTGTGTGTGTGTGTGTGTGTGTGTGTGTGTGTGTGTGTCTCCTTGAAGAGGGAGCAAATCTTGAAACTTTGTGGAAACTTAATTAAAGAAAAAAAGTAGAGAAACAGTGCTTGAAGCAGAATATGAATATTAATGTAGAAGAGTAGAAAAGTGTCTTTAAGAGCCAGTAACCTTCGCTAAAGTCTACATCGACATCGTTTGATATTTTGTCCGTTTGTTGCATTTTTTCTTTTTCTAGTCTGTCGCAAACTGTCTCATGAATGGGACATTCGTTAAAAACACAAGGTAAAGGAGTGGAGCTTTAGGACTGTGTGTGTGTGTGTGTGTGTCTGTCTGTAGGGGGGCTCTCCTGTCAGTCCTCATATCCGTCAAAGGCTGCATCCCATTCACAGCAACATGACAGAGACGTAAAGCAATCTGCCCGACCAAAAGCATTTAATTTTGAAATGGCTGCCCAATGAATCCCCATTCAGATGAACAGCGCATATGCACACAAACCATTTTGCATGCATGCACTCAAAGTGTGCACCTATACATGCACAGATATGCACACATATGCCCTTTTTGCCCCCCC
>NW_022280046.1:4056342-4058741 GCF_004355925.1 Anarrhichthys ocellatus
CCCCCCCCCCCCCCCCCCCCCCCTTCGACTCCCGCACCCACCCCCCCCCCCCCCACACACACACACACACAGCCTCAGGGGAAAAGAGGAAATGTCTTTTTTTAAGAATTGAATACAGCGGGATGAGCTTCGCCACTTTAACCTTACGCATGCAAAATCCAGCGCTGTGTATTCATGCAGAGACACAAAACAGGCGCTACAATCAAAAGTGTCATTTCCCTGCCAGTGAGACGAGCTCCACTCTCATCTGCCGGAGAATGAAATGCTCTCACTCCTAACTTGCATCACCAATATGATTAGATTAAGTGGATACAATGATATATACAGGGATTAAAATATATATTTTAATTATTTTGTATGATTCTTTGGTCATTCTTGTAAATATTTCCCTTTTTTTTGTTTAATAGCTGGAGTATATCTCGGGGTTTATGTCAATGCTGCACAAGCCACTAACAGACTGCTACCCCTCCGTTAGAGCTCACTCAGTCACCCCTCTGGACCCTTCAGCCTCTTCCCTCCTGTCCATCTCTTAAAGACGAGTCACACGATTGAGAGTCACTTTGTGTTGTCGATCTGCACTGCAATAGAAAGAGGAGGAGAGACTGAGACTCAAACTCTGCTTGATAAACAAGCTGCTGCTGAGTTCAAGTGACCTTTGTTTAAGCCCCGATGTGCTAGTAACTGAACAGTGTCAGTCAAACAAAGCACAGAATAATGTTTTGCACAAAAACGAAATATATAAAAGCAGAAATATTTCTTTGTATATCACATTTTATTCCAGGGAGACACAGTATTCTACGCTGAAAAAGAATCTGTATACACAGGGATGAAAAGTCTACTAACTCTCAAGAAACATGATTTAAAATACAAACACAAAACTAAATCATGAAAAAAAACCTGAGCAGCTCATCAGATTCGTATTAGAAGAACAGGCCAGAAGTGGAGCAAGTTTATTTGGGCCATGGACAAGAAGTCAAAGTTTGTAAACCTGCTGGAAGCCGCTGCAAACCTGTGAGAACAGCGTGTGATCACATTGAATAAGCTTTTTTTCTGTTTAATACTAATTATGAGGGCATTGCAATACCGAGGAGTAACTTCCATGTAAACGTTTTTCTGCATCCACCTGAGACGAGCCCTCTCTATTTTCCTGTGTTTTTTAGGATGAAATAAGAGGGAACAACAAAACTATTATCACAATTTTACATGTAATTACTGCATCTTATACTACAGAAGAACCCCATGAAAAAGCACTGTACCTCCGGTACTCCATTGCAACATTAGCTCTATTTCTGAAACGGGGAGAAAGCTCATTATCAAATGGAAATGGCATTTGCATACACTGAGGCAACACACACACACGCACACATACACACACACGCACACATGAAATACCGAGCTACGTAATTGAATTTGCAGCGCGCTCTTCTCTTGCACCTTTTGAAAATATCACTATAGCCTGAAAACTGTTGTTACCTCTAGCCAGATGATGTTAGCTTTTAGCAGCATTGTGTCGCCGGCAATGAGGCCACTCGTGCTGCTAGCATCAGGTGTGTGTGCCTGATATCCAATACCGAGATCAAAAGAAGGATTTCGGTGTGTCTTAATTGAATTGACAAGCATCCGCAACGGGATTGGATCTCAACTTTGAGTGAGTGTGTGTGTGTGTGTGTGTGTGTCTGTGCTGTAATTTGCGGATTAGGTGATTGGTCGGTGGGTGCGTTTGAATGCGTGCATGTGTCCGCCTGTTGATTGAATTGGGTGTTCTCAAAGGTCTGAGAGGAGTAACAGAGTGTGTTCTTCCACCACACCTGTGGCAGCGAGGAGGCGGGCTGATTGTGTGTACAGGTGCTGGAGTGCGTTTGATGTGAAGCATCCACACCTCAGACGAATCGGCAACACTTGCAGCAACACATGCTGAGAGAGAGAAAACACAAACCCACTGACTCCTTTTCCCCGAGATAAGTCAAGTCCAGATAAAGAAACCACATCAATGATACATAACAAGGGTTAGGGTAGTACTCAGGGTATAACGCAGTAAAATAGAAAATATTTCCCAGTAAAAATATCCAACAACCAACTTAATGAAATGGCACAGTGGTGATTTTGATCTACTATATCTCCTCTGTCTCTCCGTCTCACACTGAAAGGCCAAAAGGATTAAATTATTTTTTCCCCAATTTTTTTTTCC
This sequence comes from Anarrhichthys ocellatus, assembly GCF_004355925.1. Lineage (NCBI taxonomy): Eukaryota > Metazoa > Chordata > Actinopteri > Perciformes > Anarhichadidae > Anarrhichthys > Anarrhichthys ocellatus. Next base: position 4,058,531 of record NW_022280046.1, read on the forward strand.
ATTTCTTCTTTAACTTTGCATCCCCCCCCCCCCCCCCCCCACAGAGATGGAGAGCTTTAAAAGATTTGGTCTGAGAGGGATTTCCGAGGGTGTTTTAAAAGGGGCTTGACTCCATTAAGTAGGTCTGCTAACTGCAATGCTCCAAATCCAAGAGACTTTGAACACTCATATGGGGCGGGGTGAGGTGGGGGGAGGGGGGGGGGGGGGGAAA
>NW_022280046.1:4058841-4070835 GCF_004355925.1 Anarrhichthys ocellatus
GGGGGGGGGGGGGGGGGGGGGGGGGGGGGGGGGGGGGTGAAATGAGGGTAAAAAGAACCATGAAATGAAAGGCTATTAACAGAGAGAGAGAGAGTTCTACCAGTTTCTCTCGTCCATCTCTGCTCTCCGTCTATCACTCAATCCTTCTCTTTTCTCAATTAGGAAATGAAAACTCCGATCGTCTTAAGAGTGGAGGGATTATTCTCTGACCCCGATGTGGCATCATGGGGTAATTCACAACAAAATACCCCACTTTTTGACTTTTACCGTAATTAAGAAAATTCAATTCACTTATGACTTTTAAACCATCTTATAGATCTTCAGCTTTGTGCAATTCTCTCTACTTTTGGAGCCAAAAAAATGCTCTGCTGATATAACTTCTACAACTAAGGCCAAGTGGTAGAGTGCATTGATGTTCAAAGCTCGTGCATTAATGGTATCAGGTTTTCGACATAACCATGCAGGAATCAAACTCGTGCTTTTCTCCCGTTGTTGGTCCCGCTCCTCCGAGCCATGAAATGTAAGATCCGGGTTGGTTTTGCAGGAACAACTTTTGACAGATTTAATGAATTTTTACAGTTGGTATTTCCCTGTTATAATATAAACAGTGTGGGCAATCACTGGAAGTTTACTTCATGGATGTATACTGATGAATACAAGCGCACAAGGACTACTTCCTGTTGTGTTTCCCCCATCTTCTGTTGCACGTCCTCCAGAAGACAAACGCTCTGTTATTTAAACCCGTCAGCCGCACTGAGGAGGGGAAATCTACTTTTCTTTTGTTCTTTTGAATTAATAAAGGAAAATATAATCTGTGTGTGTGTGTGTGTGTGTGTAGTTTAACAGTAGAAGAGGTCTGGTGCTCCGTATGTTCCATTTGCTCCCCTATGGAGCATGGAGCCCCTCCATCACCCATCATCTCCACACACGCACGATGCATGCATGTTTGTGCATCTATACTTGTGAGGACCTTCATTAACTGGCTGCTTTCTCTGCCTCTAGGCCGGCCTGAGGAGGGTCTGCTGCTGGTTGGTCCATTCACAACATTTTTGAAAATAGCGCTGAAGCTGAAGGGCTGAATACCATTTTATTTTGCACTGTTTTGTTTTATCTAAGGGAGTTGGATTTAGCACAAATCTTTTTGTTTGTTTCTTTGTTTCACCGAGGTTAGCCCTGTTCCCGCCATTTTCGTAGCTTCCTCTTGGATGTGCGCTCAGGATCTAGCACCTGGTCGCTACATTTTAACAGAGGGTGACGCCGAGGGAACTTCCTGAACTCAGCAAAATAAGAAAACACAGGCAGAGAGAGTCTATACATTGATTTCTGTTGGATCAGAAAACACTTACATGTGTCGTAAGGAAAGTGACACACACAACACAAAGTATCTGCTTTTTGTCTTTCAGAATCGTTTCAGGGTCATTTTGCATTGAACGTCTCTGTTTGGCGGTGTTGTGTGAGAGGAGTGGAGAGGAAAAGCGTTTTTGCAAATGTATGAATTATACCGACGAAGAAGTCAGAAGGAACAGAAAAAAAAAGAAGAACTTGAAAATACTGTGTGCATGCGTGTGTGTGTGTGTGTGCGTGCGTGCGTGTGTGTGTGTGTGTGAGAATTGGTCAGAAGTGGTTAGAGGAACAGTGGCCTCTTCATGCCCAGAGGGGTGAAAGAGCCACTGATAGTCTTTCTGCTGCTGCTTAGCTGATAACACATAGTACCACCACCTAATGTCCTCTCTCTCTCTCTCTCCCTCTCTCTCTCTCTCTCTCTCTCTCTCTCACACTCTCCCCATCGCCCTCTCACTTTACTATCAACACTCGCTCGCTTACCCTCTCTCCCTTCCCGCTACTTATCTGTCTCGCTCTCCGTTTATTTCCCCCCCGGCCCTCTCTCTGTCTCTCCGCCGCTCTTGTCTGCAGGAATGAATCAGACGTAAGAGACCAAACAAGATTTTCAACCCATTGCTTTTGATTAAGTGACTTAACACAGAGGTCTGCGGCCCGGCAATATCACTAATGGTCCGGAGAAAGAGAGATAGTGTTTGGGGGAAATGGAGAGAGACACAGAGGGAGGGCAGGAGAGAGAAAGAGAGAGAGAGAGAGAGAGAGAGAGAGAGAGAGAAAGTCAGACGTGGGCTAAATCTCCCACAAGTAGTACCATTATCCCCGGCTAAAGGAGAAAGTGATTATGAACTTAAAAGGAGCTTTGCGCTCGTAGCTTTCTCCACAGCAAGTTTAGTTGGAGAATTACGATTAAGCCAGATTTAGATTCACACAAATGCCTTTTTAAACAGAGGAGGCAGAAGAGGAGAAGAGAGGCCCGTTGTGCTGCAGAGTGAAGCGTGGTGAGACAGTGGCACCATGCTTTCAGCACACAGCTCACAGTTGTACATCAAAGAGGACTTATTTTCATTAGGTATCATGATCAAGTGCTGGAATACTCTTCCAAAATGTATTTTCGTTCTTCCTGCTGTTCACAGGAACCCAGTGAGGAAGCACATGAGCAGATGAGCGTTTCTAAACTCCCCCCGTTTGGGTTTTACAAGCAGATAGTTAATTCTACAAATGTTGCTTTTATGGAAATGCAAAACATATGTCGCTACTTATCTGATTTCCTGCAGGATATCAAAACAATTTGGGATGTGATCTCCGCGTTGGAGGGATATACTTAAAACACCCCCCCCCCCCCCCCCCTCTTCCAAAAAAACATGGAAAATAATTTTTTTTTTATCATCGAGATTGTTTTTGGATGATTATTTCAAAACCAGGGATGTTGAATTTCCGACGGCGCAAATGCATGCAAAACATGCATGTTGTTATTATGTTATCAGTTAAAGGATTGGCTTGGTGTATTAATTCATCACAGGAGATATTTGCTTTGTTATGTCCCTCTATGTTTCCTAAGTGTCCCCCTTAAGTTCAGGGCAATTCATCTGGTACTCTCGGAGAAAACGCTTCACTTTGTTTGTTACCGTCGTCACAATGAAAAGTAATGCAGTTCCAGAACCACCGGGGAGAAACTAGTCGTGTGACATGTGACTCGCAGGATTCAAGGGACACAAATGTCAGACCTGAGGACGTGATGAGGTTTACGAGGACCATTACAGGCGAGTTTGGCTGCCGTGAACTGCATCGCTTCAATGAGGCAACATACTGAAAATGAATTTGGTTGCCTAAATTTCCCTGTTATTGCTTTGTGCACCAGTCACAGTTTCCAAGAAAATAAGTATTCTCCTGGTGAGGTGTGTGTGCGCACGAGTGTGTTGTGAAAGACAACGTGTGTGTGTGTCCAGGTGCTCACGCGTGAGCTTCCCACCTGCATGTATGTTTGTGTTTACATGTGTTTTGTGGGTGTGTGTGTGTGTGTGTGTGTGTGTGATCCTCTCTGCACATTAGCGGTAATTATAGTCAGTAATAACCCTAACGAGGAGAGAGGGACAGGCTGCGTTCAGAGCAGCAATTACAAGTTAATCAGCTACCATGTTGTTGGGAGTAATTAGGCAATGCTGTGAAGAGGATTTAGATCTCAGATATTTACTACTGCAGCGTGGGAGAGGGTGTGGCATGTGTGTGTGTGTGTGTGTCCGTGTGTGAGAATCGCTGCAGTCTGAAGACTTTTGAAGGGATTTGTTTAAGTTTTTTCCCCCCCTATACATGCTGCTATTTGAGCTTTGTTAAACTGCCGTGTGAGCTTTACTGTTTGTTTTTTTTGTCCCTTTTTTGGGGGGTTATTCCCATTCTGGTGACTGTTTAGTTGACTGTAAGAAAGCCATTGCAAATGCATTTTGGGAAAAAGAACCTGCTGGCGAATTCTCTCAGCGCTGACACTAGTTTGACTTGACTGTAAATATGCTGACATTGCTTTAAACAATAAGTGCAACCCAACAAGCCATGGAAAGGGCATCTTCAGTTCTTAATTGCAGAATATGCCAATACGCCAGAACAAGAGGTGGCAGGGCCTTGACGGTGTCGGTCCACCGACAAACAGCGCGGCACTTCTGTACACTGCTGTTTCAAGCTAATTAGGTGTTAACGCGTTACGCCGTCGATTGTGTGTCTGAGGCCTTTAATTGTTTGACTGGGAGGAGGAAGCTGGGATTCAGCTCGCTGCCAAGTGCCATTTAGGCTGAGGTGCTAATAGCAGGGGTCTGACACTGATACACACACTTTAATTGTGTGTTGTGTTAATGGGACACAGAGGAGGGAGGGAGGGAGGGAAGAGAGAGGGGGGGGGTGATCGGGAGAGAGCAGGTAGAGAAAGATACAGACAGACGGGGATCAGCCAATGACCTGTGTGATGCAGAGAGACTGTTCTGACAGCTCATTGCCCAGTGCTGTCAACCCTGCTGTGTGTGTGTGTGTTTGTGTGTGTGTGTGTGTGTACTTGTAGTATGGAGATGAATATATATTCTAAAATGCATGATAAGCTAATAACATATATTAAAATGATGCATCAACTTACCATATTGAATATTTTTGTGTGTAAGCTTTTATTGATTTATTTAAAAATTGTAAAATCTGATGAAAGATTTAATGACACATTAGTACTATTGTTTGCATTATCAACATGTTGTATTAAGAGCATTATTCTTATAAACATGGTAAAATGTGAAGAACCGTTTGTCTCACCCACACACAAACCCAGCTGCAACACTTCTAATAAATAAATGAATCATTTGGCAGCAGGCAGATGTGTTCGACATTCTCTATAATCTAGAAGGGATTTCACAAATTGTAAGAAAAGTTTTCAGAGAGCCCTTTGTAGAGTGTCGTATTCTTTTTTCTTGATACCTTTTTAATCCAACCTTTAAATTTAGGAGGGGATATCAAGCCATCATCAGGATTAGGATTTTTTTTTTCTAATTTTGTATAAATACATTCTACATAGAAGAGTTCAAGTTGAGCATATGTTGTCTTTTCTGACTTTAAAGACTTTTCTGTAATTTCCAAAGGACGTACCGTCTCTGGTAAAGCATTATTATTGCTAATCATTACCGTGCAGTTAGACTTTATGAATGTAAAAGAAGCTTTTTCAGTCAACACAAATGTCTGCTGCTGCGATATGACTGTATGGAGGGACTCTTTATTATGATATTGAATAATGATCTCCCCACACTAACAAGTTGACTGCTGTCATTAAAGGTGACCAATAATCAGCTTTGCTTTTATACCAGCAATCAATTTGTAATTGAGTGTCAAGTTATTTTTTTCAAAATGATACCGACAAATATCTGTTCCGAGTGTGCACGTATACATTTGTATGCGTGTGTTTTGGACGGAGCTGGTAACGTAATTAAGCTGTCACATCGCATGCTATCAGACAACATAAAACTAAGAAATTGTGTGTGTGTGTGTGTGTGTGTGTGTGTGTGTGTGTGTCAGGGTGAATGATAGAGGAGGGTTGGGATTGACCTCCTAATTACTGCAGCGGTGATGGGAGGAGAGACACGGGGCCAGAGGTTAATAGCCGAGTTGTCGGACAAGAAGGCTGAGCAGGGGGACAACGGGGGGGGGTGTAAAAGGATGGAGGGAGTAGAGAGCAAAGGAAAGGAGGAGAAGGACGGGTATGGGTGGTGGGTATGGCATGAGAAAATGGAGGGTACGGTGGGAGAGAAGAAGTAAAGCAGGTGAACAAAAGATGAGGAGGAAGGAGAGAGGATTATCGTGGAGAGAAATAGTTTCTCACACTTAGCCTTCGGAGATTAGGTTGAGCTCATTGAACAGTTATGCTCTTGGGAGGGAATGAACCACAACCCTTTATCCCAACAAGTCCTTTAAACAATTTGCCTTCCAAAACAACCTATATTAGTGTTTTTTGCTGTGGTGCCTCTCTGGTTAATGATTGGTTAAGCGTGTTGTTTAGGGTACCAGGAAGACAGTGAAATACAATCAGGAAGTGCAGTTGACATACAATTAAAAAATGCTTACAGGTAGGACTTTACATGACAACTCTGGAAAGTTATCACGGCGGCAACTATTTATCTATTGTTGCGGCAATCGCCAGCGGAACATTAGAAGTACGTTTTTCCCGTCACTAAGTAATCTGCCAGGAATGTGCACTTGTATTTGATTTGCCAATGCAGCGCCTTGACGTATGACGTAACGTGGAAGAAAAAGTTCATCCGGGTTGTACTTTTTTGGCGGATGACTGAGACTGACCCTACGTTGGCTCCCTTGCTGCCAGTCCAAATTCCGGCCTACGAGGTTTTGCGACAAAATATATTTCAAGCAGCTGCATTAAGCACCAAGCCCTGTTTTGTTTGCTTCATCTTGTATGAAACCATAAGTCCTTAAAGGTATTTTTATTTTCCTAAACAACAATAAATCAAGCCTCTTGCGCTTCTCCAGCAAACCCCTGATTAGGGCGTCGTGACATTAGTTGCGTAAGTCACCCCTTGGGAGAAAAGTTGACAGTCGTGAAACCACTGTTGTTTCTCAGGCTGCTGTTGAGAATATCTTTATCCAGGCCATGGTACCAGAGCAAACATTGTAGTTAACCGTCTGTGAATAAAAAAAAATCACCATTAATTTAGACAAGCCCCCTCCAAAATAAAAGCAATTTCCCCTCCGTGTGAGGTACATTTTGTCTGTTGCCTGGAGCGGTGAGAGGTGATTAGAGCGCCTGAAAAATGGGGGCTAGAAGACAGAACCTCATCAGGAATATGGAACGGCTCTCGCAGACAGAGCAAGTGACACCCATAACCCAATTAAAACAGGGGCAAATAAGAATGTAAAAGACTGAATGTGTATGACAAATACATCTGCAATGCTTAGAGGTGGGTGCTGGATATAAATAGTCCTGATTCAAATGTTATTTTCTGACAGTTTGTGGTTATTTCTGTAGTGAGCTGATTCTCAATTAACATGTACAGATGGTTGAAAACCAACATAAACCTCCAAGTCCGCAGAACTCTCTCCATTCTGCGTATAGGTGTTAAATCGATCCACATTATTTTAATCCTCCTCGAGCCATTCAATGACCCCTCATGTCTTCTGTGAAAGCATTTGCATTCGTCATGTTTCTCCACTCCTTTATTCAGATCCATCGCTACATCAGGTACGACATGAAGTAAATCACACAGATCTGAACACATTTGTTCAAAGGCAACTGGATCCAATTGAAATAGTTTGACGAGGTGTGCCTCCAGTATGTACAATGGTGATATCTCATTGGCTCTAATGAAAATCAAAGAAAACATTGAAAATGTTTACCTAACAGTGAGTCTTATTTCTAACAATAATACAATGTATGCAAAATAACAAATTTAAGATGGAAATCTGTATGAATTTACAAAAATTACATTTGACACATTTTATGACATTTCTTTTTTTTTAATTGTAGATATGTTCTACTTTTCAAAGTTTTTGGTTCTTTAATCATACACATTAATAACTTGATGATGCTGTTCTTGCATTTTTTCATTTAAGTCACAAACCACGTTAAAATAACAAGTTTCAGTAAGTTAAACTGTAAAAAAAAAAAAAAAAAGACTGCCAGATATAACTATAATTGAAAATCAAAGAATCAACTGAGAATAAAATTGGTCAAAACTAATTAAATCTGCTACAAAAACAACAAAAACAACAATTAAGTGTTGCCCTGGGACAACAGCGCATCTAAAGATAGCAGTGAACGTGTTGGGGACCCGTACAGGAAACAGGGCCTCGCTGCTTGTTTCAGGTCTCTGCCTGCAGTCTGAGAGAGAGAGAAGTGAAGTGAGCGCATTAACAGTCTGATTGTAAACATTATGGAAACACTGATGGTGCTGTTCCTGTTTGTAATTAATTACCCTGATTGATTCCGACTGCAGCTTGCTTTTGAGTGGCATTTCATCATGATGTTCTTTAGTTAATACCCCCACTCCCCGCTAATAAGGCAACAATTAAAACAGTCATTTGCATCGAACATTATACCCTCTATTAGCTAGTGAGGGAATAACGTCGCTGAAGGGGGCACAGGTTGCTGAGTAAAAACATAAAACTAAATTTGTGTGTGCGTGCTACTTGAACTCACTCAAATGCCGCTGTATACACAAAATTACCTTGCAAACACACACACACACACACACATACACACATACACACACGTATAAGGGTCTTGTGCACACGCTCAGACTTACAGGTTTGCCTCTGCGCTGCCCCCAACTGATTTATGGGAAATATGACTGCCAGTTCCATGACCCTGCGACGGTACTCCATGTCCGACCCTTGGTACCCCGACACACACGTGCACACTCTCTCACACACACACTCACACACACACACACACACACACACACAAGCAGGCATCCAGGCATCACTCGAAGGAATATGAGTTGCCACGCCAAAGACGGGGGGGTCCACGGGCTGTCCTTGGGGCTGATTGGCTGAGAGTTGTCAAACGATAACGGCGACGGCGAGCAGTGGGCCCCCCCCCCTAAAATCAATTTCAATCAACGTGGAGACGCAATATTATCAAATGTCAAGTCCACCGCGGCCCTCGGCCCCGTGCCGCAGAATAAAATTATTCCTGACAGCCACTTGGCGACTTAATTAAGTGCAAAAAAAAAAAACGGGACGAGGATAGAGGTAGGGAGGGGACAGTGGTGAAAGGGAGGGAAAGACGAGGGTGTGGGGGGGGGATTAGGAGTCAAAATACCTCAATTGGTCAGTTGGTCTTTTTGTTTGGTTGACTGGTCGTATTGACAAGGCCTCAGAATGATAGCCTCACAGGGGAGCAGTCAAGGGAGGAAGGAAGGAGGGGGGGAGGAGGGGAGGGCTGGATAGAGGGAGAGGGAAGGAAGGAAGGTGGAATGGAGTCAAAGGGGAGGAATATAGGGGAGAATTACGAAAGACAGAGTGGACACAGGAAGTTAAGATCGGGGGAGGCATTAATGGATTGTGTGGAAGGAAAGATGGACAGGGTGAGTATAGAAGGGAGGGAGAGGGGGGAGGATGTTCGACAAGGAGTTATTGAAGAAGAGGAAAGATGTAGCGTGGGAGTGTGAGAAGAAAAAAGTTGAGAAAGAAAGTGTAGAGATGGATGGGTTGAGAGAGCGATCGACGGAGAGATACAGGAAGAAGAACAGGGGGAGTAAGTGGTAGTTTATTGACAAGGATCTCCTTCCACACACACACACACACCCCCCCCCCCAACCGCTCGCCAGCTCTCTCCTGATATTGAAATGATTCCTTGGGAAATAAATCACATTTCGATTGGCTGGTAATTGCTGGAGATCGATCAACTCGTTCTGAGAGACTCTCCCAGGGATTTTCCTCCTCTGTCCACAACGCACTCACACGGGTTGTCAATGGGGACCGTGAGCCTCGGGGGGGAACTGATACCTGATTGGGCGAATCAGTAAACATGAGCTGCTGATTGTTCCTATGCAGATTGATATGATCGGGGGAGGTGGTTAGAAAAAAAGAAAAAGGGACAGACGAACTTGGAGAAAAGAAAGGAGGAAAGGGAGGAAAAACTGACAGGATGTAATAAAATACTAACTTTGAGTTATACACTGGAATAAACTCACAGCAACATGAAGCAAAAGATCAGCCATAATGAGAGTACAATAGTTATCGTACCATAACCACCGCGTTGTTCCCAACCACAACATCTCACCTTTTAAAGCGCTGTGAGATTGTGCTCAGCGCATAAACGCTGGTCTGATTCATGAATGAGTAATTTTGATCAATTCTGCAATCAGTCAGCGGTTAGAGGTTCGTCTCCCTCGTGTTAAAGTATGATTTATAAATGGCTGGAGGTCGTAATGATGCTATGGGCGCTTTATCAGGCTAAATGAGAATGGCCTTTCTATTCATGCTCTCTGTATGACAGGGACAAGCAGGTTGTCAATACAGAAATGACCCTGCTGGAGGGCTGAAAACACACACACACACATGCACACAAATATACACAGGAACGCACGACCACATGCCTGTTTGCTCACATTCAATAACACATAAACACCTGCAGGGTCACACACACACACACACTGAAAAGTTTCAAAGAAACGTTACTGTTCAAACTACATGTAAACATGCAAATCGCCAAATTTCTCTTTCGCAATGTCCCCAAACACACAAACACTTTTTGCACGCTTTCAGATACACACACACACACACACACAATATACATTCACACCCAGGTGATGGATGAGTCAATATGCGCATTGGTCAACTTCTGATTTACAGGAACAGCAAGCATTGTAAACAGCGCATGGATTTTTCTGTGTTCATAAAATACATACAGAATTTATTCACCCTTTAGAGGCAAATCAATGTGAGTCTATGGATGTAGAACACTTTTATTGCGCATACAGTATAAAAACAGACAGGGTTGTTATTCAAGCATACATTAAAGCTGGAGGAAAGCTGCTGTTGAGTGGCAAACGATATGGGATTCAGAGTTATTTACACGACTGGAAACATCTGATTGACTATAATTTGAGTTCTCATCAGAAGTAAATGTAAGTGTAAAATACAGCAGGAGCACACTGAGACTCACTAGAGAGTAATAAGAGAGTTTATATTCTTAAAATCATTCATTTCAAAACGGACCTACTTTACCACTGTGAGCCAGCAAGCGTGATAAAAGTATAAGATAAACATTAAATAAATATTCTAGCTGTTATAATATCAACAACACCAGAGATGAATATTGAACACAGGAAACCGACCTCCAAAGGGAACACGAGAGGCCAATCTCTGTCCAGACAGATGATCACAGCGTTTGTGTCTGAGTGTGCTGTTGAGTTTTCTAGCCTGCGTTGCGGCTTCCCTGATTATTTTCATGAGTTTTGCACATTTCTCAGAGGCGTTATACAAACGTGTGTACAGCTGCTTCAAAATGTAAGCGATTTCAGATCATTTCTGGGCCTCTGCTGCTAGAGAGGACGATTTATTCATCAGCAACCTCTCATGGGGGCTCAATGGTCAGCACACATCTTCCTGATAAGGAGTTATTTTTTTATGTGTATGTTCTAATAACAAGCACACAATGATGAGGAGTTCGCAGTATATCCCTCATAGGTTCCATATGGGGTTGACCCTGGATGTCTAGTCTAGTTGTAGCTTAAGTATATCCAGTATGACTAAAAGTACACCACATTTAGGAAAGTTGACGTCCTCACACCCTATATAACTGTAGAATTATATATGCATTTCAAAACCACAGGCTGTTCTAATAGCCTCCACTCTTCTGGGATGGATACTCCATTCAAGGATTTTTGTATCTTGTCTGCAGGGTTTTTCCTCTGGTGTTGGGGGACAAGTTCTGGCTGTATGGGGGTTGAGGTCGGGGATCATGCCAGTCGTCTTCTTCCACAGTAAACAATGAAAACGCTCTCTTTAGTTTGCACGGGGGCATTGTCGTGCTGAAACAGGAAGGGGTCTTCCCCAAACTAAAGTTGGAAGCACATAAATATCTGAAATATTATTGTGTGCTGTCGCATTGAGAGTCACCTAATGGGTCAAATGATGAAAAACAGAGCAGAAGTGCACATCTTTTGGTCATAGTGTGTTTGTGCAAGGCACTGATACTGCCAGAGTAATCGGTTCAATTGCTGGTGCATCTCTATGGATGTACATGATTATTCCCATCCATCAGCATTAATTTGAGATTAATGAGCTCTCGTCTTTGTCTAAAATGTTCCAAAATCCCATCAGACATCGAGCCTTTGGGAGGTTTTTTACCTTTTCGTGTTGATTTTTAAAAAGAAACCTCTTATATGTTATATTGTATTTATCTTGCTCTCTCAGACTAAGTTTGGAGGCTTGTATCACACACACACACACATACACGTACACACCTAAGGGTGCCTTGTGTAAATAAGCGTGCCTGCACCCCCGTAGGGAGGTCAGAACACCCATCCATCTAGCCCTGCCTAGGGTCATCATACACCCATACGCACACACAGATTCTCTCATTCACACACCCCCCTACAAAATATTTCTCCTTTTTTTTTTCTGCCCGTCTCTGTTTTCCTAAGAAGCACACTCTCACACACACACACACACACA
>NW_022280046.1:4070845-4079492 GCF_004355925.1 Anarrhichthys ocellatus
GGGGGGAAGCCAAAGGATTATATGGAGTGTGTGTGTGTGTGTGTGTCTTTGTATGTTTGTATAATAAAAGTGCAGGCCGACTTCTTTCTTGCTCTTTACAGGCCTTTTGGCATATAAGTGTGCAAAAGAGACAATGTGGTGTGTTTTACAGGAAAATGAAAACATGCTAATTATTTCTGATTGGCATGTATGTTATTGAAATGTCATACCTGGACACCTTAAAAGAACATATTCACCCGGTAAATGGTCATAAATCAGTAACTCAGCGCGTGTTACCTTCAGGAAAGAATCAAAAAAAACAGAAAACAAGTGTTGATGAACTGAAGTAAATGAGTATATGCTGCATAACCCAAGTCTCCTTTATCCAGTCGTATGCTCACCACTTCCCAAACATATGCACCTTTGCTAAAACCTTATAATTCAAATACTTTTGCATAAACGGATGAATAGCATGCCTGCTCAAGTGTAAGACTGTTGATGCCGAAGTGTTTAAATAGCAAAGTTTAAGCGAAGATGCACATTTTGGTAATTAGTGAGCATACGACTGGCTGAGTGAGACTTGGATCATACTGTGCATGTTGTGTGAGAGTTTGTAAACAGACGTTTTGATAAAGTTTCACTGTTGTTAAATGTGGCCCCCATATGTACAACACAGTACACGACAATACATAATCACTTTGGGGGGGGTGAAGTATTCCTTAAAACATACATACTCGACAATAGCAACAGTACGGATGATTTACATTGCAGTGCTACTGTTTACTTACAGGTAAAAAATATTTAAAAAACAAAGACAAAGAAAGAAGTCATTGTATTAACAGATGATGCACTGCAACATGTCCCAATATGGAATGTAATGAAAGAAATATTCATATTCACCAAAGTCTTTTTTTTAGATCAAGAAAAATGTTTTTTTTTATTTATTATGCTCATATTAGGTTCAAACTTACCTAAAAGCACCAAAAACAATATTGTGTTCTGTAGTTCTCTGTAATATTAATTCAACTCAATGTGAACACAATCGATGATATGCAAGTACTTGTATGTAATCGTACGATAAATAATCATAATTTGCTGTAATTGTATTGTGAATGCTGTATTACACAGTTTTCACTATAACGCAGCTGTGTTATCCAATCTGTAAAATGCCCATGACAATAAACACCACCGTGTTCACTTTTAAGTCGATTTTGGAGAGCATAACTCACATCTAAAATGTTGCTGCCTTGCATTTGTCTCTGTGTCATTTTGTTTGGCAGACAGAAAAGAAACGGAGACAAAAGTGAGTGAGAGGGAGCTTGAGTGAGTGAATAGACAGAAAACATGGACATAATCTCATTTAACAAGTGGAGAGAAGCTCATTTCACTTACAAGGGATGACAGCGACTTGTTAACACTTAACTGGCAGTACACGGATGGTGTGAGTGTGTGTGTGTGTGTGTGTGTGTTGACTTGACAAGATTTAACCCCGCTGAGGTCCCGAGAGGCTGATGGAGAGTTTTAAAGGGATTAGAACAGGATTAGAGACCAACTGGGAGGGATTAGCCCCCCCCGACACTTATAGCTGCTCACATAGCAGATACCAGACACACAATGCCTTTGCCACACTCACACACACACACACATACACACACACACTTACACTGTGACCTCTGGACACTGTTTTGTCTTCCTGTGTCGTCTCCCCAAAAGTGTTACACTAAAATGTCTCCTGCGTGAGTGAGAGAGAAAGAGAGAGAGAGGCAGAATGCATTGACATTTAAGGAATTACAGAGTGGTGAAGTGGATGTCGTAATACATTAGAATTAAGAGTGTTATGCGTTCGTAACAATACCAATAGATGATTTTAGGCGACTCACTGTGCAATCACATTGAGCAGCTGGTGTGAAAACAAATAAACCGATTCATTTGAAAGGAGACATTTCTTGTGAATATGGCATTTCTCAAAAATGGTTTCATCTTTTTTAATAGTGTAAGAATTTGACATTAGCATTATATGTGTATTCTCAGAACTACACAGATCAACAAGAGCAATGATTGTACTCAAAGTTTTCAGAGTCTATATGTACTAGTGCTCATTTTATTTACCTGCAGTCAACTTTTCTTTAAAAAATGCTTCAAAGTCGAATCACTCCAACAGATGTGCCTAAAAATAATCTCAGAAACTCCCCACATCGTGGGTTTTCTGTGAATACACACACACACACACACACATGCACACACACATACATGCACACACAGACAAAAAGGGCCTCTTGACCGCGTATTTACCCGAGCGCAGCCTCTTCCTTCAACAAGATAAATATTTGGTCCAGAGCGTTTGCCACTTGTGTGTGTGCACGCACTACGTGTGTGTGTATGTGTTTGTCTGTCTGTGTGTGCGTGTGTGTGTGTGTAGCGAGGCGGTTTTTCCGGGGGAAGCCAAATGGAGAAGAGTGATAGGCCGACGTGCGGCGAGGTTCATCAAAGTCACGGCGCGCGACGGCAGTCATTTTTCATTGGCTGAGGGGTCCCGCGCACCTGCAACCTGCAGCAGCCAGCCCACCTGAGAGAGAGGGAGGGAGGGAGGGGGAGAGAAATGAGAGAGCGAGATTAAGAAACAGACATGAGGAAGAGCTTCTGGAAGAAACCAAGAGCATAAAGAGAGGGGGAGAGAGAGGGAGACACTGGTGGTTGGGACAGTTTGAACGACAGCGTTCTCCCTTTTACATTTCACACCCGGGCGCTCCTCGCACCGCTGGGGGGGGAGGAGGTGTGCGTGGTGTGTGTTGTTTTGCTCAAGGGAGAAAGATGGGGAGATACATTCTGAAGATGTTATTATTATACGTTTACCTTGTTTTGGGCTCAAAGGAGGACAAAAAAAAAAAAAGGACTCACACAAAGCAAGTGCACACACACACACACACGGATAGAGCGCGTATCCACGTACACACACATGCAGTCGAAGCTGTCTAACTCTTGTTGAGGCAACATTTCAGAATTCAAACAGAGTGGGAACATGGCTATGGATTATACCCCTTCCTTTTACTGTACTTCCTGATATCCGTAATTATTCGTACTTTATTAAAGTAGCTGTACTATTCTGAACATTAATATAGCAGTCAACAACTATTGGCTGTAAAGACAGTCTGCCTGAGCAGAGAATGAAGTCGCCCCCCCTCTTGTGTGTGTTGTTATCCGAGCTTCTCCTTGCTTTGTTGACATAGCCGGGCCGGCCGCATGTGCTTCGAGAGCATGTTGGTGAGCGTGCCCCACTGGTTAGCTGGTTAGACAGCTGATAACATCGTCCCGACCGACGGTTCCTTCTCAGGTAAACATCTTTAGCATTGTCAACATTGCTGTTGTTAGCACCGTTAGCTGTGAAGCAGCCGGCTTGCCCTCGCCATATTGAGAGCTGTACGTTGCACCTTTGAAGAATATTCCAATTCATTACAATGTGGGTCTTAGTTTTAGCCATCATAGTCATCAACGTAATTTGCTTGACCGGGGAACCTAACATTGCTTCAAGGAGACAAATAATGATAAACTCATGAAATGAGTGCTTGTGCACATACATTTGGGTATCTGGAGTGCCTACCAACCCACTATCTGTGAAATAAGACAACCCAGTCAGTGTGTTTGCAACCTGGCTGATTGTTTGACCGCTTTCACCAATGCAGACTTTGCAGTGTTATCACAACCGATATATAAATGATGGCCAAAACTATCCTTTAATCTCATCTCTGACTCCCTAAATAACCCTCAATATCTACTGCAAATAAACAACTTTTCTTGTTTCGAGCATTTCAAACGATTCAGAGGACTGAACCTGTCGCTGTTACAGCATGTCTGTTGGGAAATATACATTGTAAGTGTAAGAAATGTAGGTGGGCCTCCATCAGCCAGTCAGAAACAAGTGTTTTCCTTAATTATACCGTTTATTCAGAATCTATGTTTTGCTGTACCAGCTCAGAGTATATTAGGGTGGAATGTTCCTCAAATGCCCCAAACAAGTTAAAAGTAAGTTTAACACTAATAGTGATTTTGTTTGCATGTATGTGTGTGTCTGTGTGTGTTTGTGTGTGTCACCTGCAGAAGGTTTGAGGTCATCATTACCGTGTGATGTCCATCGCGCCTGTCAACACACGTTTGATTGTACACACACCTCGCCGCTGCCCCCGGCGATAGAAACCCAGCGTCTGTCCGCTATACTACACGCTATACTGGAACCCATCACTCAGCCACTGTCACACCGACACACACACACACTTACAGAGACACACACATGCAGGTAAAGACGCAATGTGACAGAAACACACGCTCACACACACACACGGTCCAGCAGACACACATATCACTTACACACTCCCTCCCGCCGCTTGGGTTCAAGCATACACACTCTCGCTCACTCACAATAGACGGCTTACACTGGAAATGAAGCTAATCCATCACCTGGAACGCACTCACACACACACACACAGCAGGCCTCGTCACCTTCACAGCTCACCTACTATCATTGTGGCATCCATGCCTGCTGGACACTGTAGCTGCTGCGATGAATTCATAAATGCACAGACACATGTGCACACACTCCCACGCATGTATGAGAATTCATGCACAAGCAACCAAAGAAATGGAAAAAGGCCTTTTTGTTTAAGTTCTGTTTGTTTTTTAAAGTTCACATACAGTGCGCTTTCATCCTTGCTTTTGTCTCTTTCGTGTCATGTATCACTTCATCTGATGGTGACCTTCAGTATTTTAGAAAGGCGGTACAAATCTTACAACAGCAGACACTTCCACAGATATGTTATTGAAAGAAATTAAAGCACAAAATACACAAAACCATGAGAGGAAATGGTGGCGCAAATGCTGTCAAACTTTTGAAAATGGCAAAAAAATCAGGTGCAAACAAAACGGGGGGGAAGGAAGGAAAAATGAATGTTATCGGGACACCCAGGAAGACATTCCAACGAAAAATTATGAAAACAGGGGCTTTGGCTTTGTGGCTCTCTGACCCCTTGGTCCCATAGGTCTGTGTTGGTAGGCCCATTCAGAAATCCATCCATGCCTGTCCCCCTGCATTAATTTAAAAGTCACATGTAAAAGCCCAAAAAGAAATAGAGGGACAAAAGCACAGAAATAGACTAGCACAGGTTTGCACATACCGTATGTACTTTGAAAGAGTTACTGGTCACTGTAATCTTTCATTCTCTCGATACTGGCAGTGAAGAAATTGCTTGTGTGACTTAACTGTCAGAAATAGTGGGCAAAATCCAAAGTCCTCGTCCCGTATAGAGTGAAACTGGTGTTGCTTTTTTGCCGTGACAAAAGCCGCCATTAACCCACCCTTGAAGTCCATTTTTTGAGCAAATGTACTTTGATACTTTCCGTCACTGAAGCACATGTGTAATGAATAGTGAATAACAACGTCTGTATTTCATTTAGGTGTTTCGGGGGCCTGCTATTGTGCTCGCTTCTTCCCCAGGTGGGATTTCTAAATGGAACAGAAGGCATTGTAAATGTTATTAGTTCCACCAGTACCGTTCCCTCTATGACAGGTCTAGATATCTTTTGTTATAAGAGGCCTATTATTCATCCAAATGAAAACTCTTTCACAGCTTCGACCAAAAACACAACCCACAGCTGTGACTGATGCAAAAAACCGAAAGCAATATGATCCCCCAGAACAACAAGAACACAACAAAAATTCCTCTGAGAATCACATGGTGTGCATGTTTGACAAATGCTCGCCGGCAGCGCTGCAGTCTCGTCCGGCAGCTCGCTGAAGGCTGCGGCGAGCGTCGTTTCAGTGCTCTCTTGTGACTGGGCTGTAAATTCAGCGGATGGCTCCTGTCTCTGCGTATCGATCCGCTCCGTCACCTTGAACCTCGGTATTGACACATGGGGCGCCACTGAGCGGGGGGGGGGGGGAAGCGGCAATTTACCGCCCCTCAATTATGACATTCATAGATGATGTCACAACAGGGGCACGGGGGGCTTTTGAGACGCACGCAGTTCGCCGGGGGATTGGATCCATCTATTTGAGCTTGTGCGCCAAAACACACACACACACACACACACACACACACACACACTCAAACACACACACACACACCAAGAAAAAGGCTTTCCGTCCTAAACAGCGCTTAATGGCACCCTGTGTGCTTTTGTGTGATTTTTATGTGCACACACACAGAGCAACTCGATGAGTGTGTGTAGCACCTCTGACAGCCGACCTAATGTCTGCTGTCCTCTCATTCCCCAGACAGATGGTTCACTGGACCATGTCATTAGCAGAATACAGTTGGCCATTATAATGTCATATTAAATAGCACATATTAAAACATTCTCTGCTCCCAGCTGAAACCCTTGGCTCTCTATCTATTGTTTAGCACGGCCACGTGTAGCAGTAAAAGCCATGTAATTACTGTGCAACAGGACACAAACATTTTTAATGTCCTGCTTAAACTGTACAGGTTCAATTTTGTACTGTTTGCATAGAGTAATTACATAGCTGCTGAGCTGTAGCCTGGAGCTCAATCAGTCAGATTTGTGAACAGGAACATCTCTTTAGGGAAACCTGAAAAGAAAATTCTGTTCATTTTCTCAACAATGATTATGTGCAGTAGCCATTCTTGACCAATAACATCCACTATTGTTTCAAGGGTTCCAGAGTGTGTATCTTTATCTCGGAGAGTGTAGAACATTTTAAAAAAAGGGGTAATACTTCTCTTGCACTTAGGACATGCCATACTTCTTTGTGGGCTGTCTGTGATGCATTCATTTAATTTCCAATTCTGAAAATAAGCCTTATACATGAAGCCTTTTTTTTTTTTTTTTTTTTTTTTTTTACTATATTCAACCAAAAAGTCTAACAACACATTTTGTTGTATTTATAGTTTTCTGACTTTTTTTCCCTCAGAAAAACAAAGGTTGAGACGAATATTTGGAATAAATATTTTTACGAATCTACATTCCAACTTTGACACTATAAATGACAACAAGACACACGTTCCAACAGAAAGATTAAACAAGAGTGGCCTATGTTTTATAGCAGTGTGGTTTCAATAAGTGCATTAGGAAATTACTTTGTATCTTTTCCGGCTCACACACCAAGTTTGACTTTCAAGCAAATGTCAGTATTTAAAGCTGAACAAATACAGCACTCATCCATGCTCTTCCAGTATTATCAAAAAGAGCAAACGACTCTCTGCTTTTAAGGAGTTTTGCTTCCTTTAAAATAATTATGATCCTTCAATGACCCAACATTGGGTGCTGACCTTCACATGAGGTACACTGCTATATTGCATTACAAATGGATTTCAAATTGAAGCCATATCAGATGTCACATATCTGATTCAGTAAGTAGTGGCCAGGGGCCGCCCAGCCATCGTTAATACTGTATTCACAATCCATTGATGAGATCATGAAAAACCGGGTGTGTGCATGTTTCTTGTGTGTTTGCCCTCTTAAGACTCACCCCCGCATATACTGACACTCATAAATACACACACACACACACACACACACAGAACGAGAGACACGCTCCCCAGGGTCCGAGTGCTCTCAGTGTTGACCGTTGAGGATGTGGGTCAGAGTAAAGAGGGCAAAGAGAGAGAGGCTCTCAAAGGGCCCCCACAGATGGGCCATAGTCACACACACACACACACATGCTCGCACACACTCTGTGAGGTCAGGGTTCACCTGGAGAAGCTCTGGTCACCGTCCATCCATCAGTTTTATTACTGAGCCATGTCAAAACAGAGTGGACGAGCGATGGAAGACAGAAACAGATTGTTGAATTGGGGGAAAAAAAGACCAAGAAGGGGCTCTTAAGACAGTAAAAGTCTAAGAAAAATGGTAACGTATGAATACGCTTCCTAAGTGTACTTTGTCACTTTCTGTCTCTGCAAAAACTCACATGGCCTGCATGTATTTATGCATGTCTGAATGAGTTCATACATCATATGTACTTTAGAATGAGGTCTCTTTTAAGTGTGTGTTTCTGTGTGTGCATATGTCTGTCTCTTCTTATTTCGCAGAGTTCTCCCGTGGGAGAGTGGCGGCCATTTTGTCCTGTCACTCCCCTGTGCTTTTTCCTTCTTCGCCTGTCCAATAATGACAGTTTAATTTGCCAGCCAATTACACCAGAGCGGTATTTAAATGAGCCAATCAGGACTTCTGACAGGATGACTAGTCGGTCCAGTTAGCACTCAGGCGCAGAGGTCGATGTACTCTCCGACGCACTTAGTGATACTGATTGTACTGTTTGGAGGCTTGAGTATACAGTATTTTATTCCACTCTATTCTTTTCTATTCACATCTTTTTAGCAGACATATCACTACTGACAGTATATATACAACATGCAGTATTCAAAAATTATTTAAAAAAGGATGTGAATCTTTAAAACATCTTTCAATTTATTTAAAAAATTATAGTTTTTTTTATGGGTTGTGTAAGCAAGTTTGAAAGTTCCATAATTTTTCCCTTTGGGTTTAGAAAATAAGAGGAAGGGAAAGTAGAGCAAAGGCAACAAAACAAAGTAAAACGAACCAGGACGAGAGATCGACGGGGGTCGGTCCTGATCCCCTCTTGCCCCATGTGTAAATAACGTCTAAGCATCTTATCCTGCTCATTTATGTAATGGGGGGGGGGGGGGGGGGGGGG
>NW_022280046.1:4079592-4083590 GCF_004355925.1 Anarrhichthys ocellatus
GGGGGGGGGGCTTTACTGAAACACTGTGTACATAAGCTTCTCGAGGCCTTAGATGTATTTACACAAGCATGTGTATGAGTGTGTGCGTGTGTGTGTCTGTGTGTGTGCACTTTCTAGATGTGCACCTATTTGTACATGTGTACAGGTATTAAAAAGTTTAATTGTGCAATGTGTTTTCTACATGTACTTAGCATTCAAGTGACTTTTCAATGTGGGTTTTCAGTGTGTGTGTGTGTGTGTGTGTGTGTGTGTTTTTGTGTGTGCGTGTGCACTACTTGATTAAACAGCCCCTTTAATCTCAGCTGCTTCCTGCTTTCCCAAGGTCCCCTCCAATAAGAGTAACTACCTCCTGACCGCACAATAACTGTAACTGTGCTTTTTAATACCGAGCGATGGTAAGTAAAAATAACCTGAGTCTAATATCTTCAGATTAAATACATCTTTTACAGTCTAGCTTTGCCCTGCTGTGCTGCTTTAAGCTGTTCACACACACACACACACACACACACACACACACACACACACACAAACACACATAATCACTATGCATGCATGCATTCACACACACTGAACACATATACTTAAAAACACAGTGGCATAACCTCACTTAAAAATATTAAATATAGCTAGAAGGCTTTGCAAATTGCACTTGTGACCTGACCTGCGAGGCTTTTTGGCACCCTGGAAAAATTACTCTGCTTGATGAGTACATAGCAACGTTGCATGCTCTAATTCTGCTGTATGCAGTAATGAGTCACTGTAAGTTAAACTACAAACAAGGCGCTAATGCTGCCAGAGTTGCAGATTTAATTGCCACCGGGACCAGGAGTTTGACTCTCACCCAGGTCTGATGATGTAGCAGGTTCATGTCGGCGTTGTCCAGTGGGATGAACTGATCAGATATACTTCATAGAATGAAAAGGAAAAAGAGGGATAAAAAAAGCAAATAAAAGACAATCGAAATGGGCAAAGAGAAGGAAGAGACAGAAGGGAAATCAGGTGGCTCATGTTTTATCCGTTTCTTAATTATTTCTGTAGCTAATTTCCTTTTGCATTTAGAATTTTCTTTAATACTGTTCATCTGAGATTTATGCCAATAAACAACTGAATGGAAGGGATGGAGGAAGTGTGGTAAATTGAGAGAAAACTAGCAAGAACAAGAAGGGGAAAAAAAGAGATTATTAGTAAGAGGTAGATGTGAGATTGGGAAGAAGGGAAATCAACTGAGGAATAAGAGGAAGAGAGAGAAGAAGATGTTGGCAGTGGTCCAGTCATCATGCCGAGTAAATAGTTTGACTCTTATCAAACTGAGGGTTAAAGACTCAACGTTACAGTATGCTCTAGCAGCACACACACACACACACACACACACACACAGCGTTGTTCCGTCATGACATGTGGACACCTCTGAATCAGGGGCCGTTGCACATACACACACAAGCGGGCACACACATACACACACACCTGGAACAAAGCATGCTGGTCTTTCCCAAGAGCGAGTGGAACCCCACTGCGCGACTGAGAGCCTCCATTAACTCCATCGCACACACATACACACACATGCATGCACATGTCTATCTCTCTTTACGTCATGGTCACAGACGCAGGAGAGGAGAGGAAATGAAAGGAATAAGAGAGACTAGTCGAAAGTCGAGAGGAAAGAAGGAAAGGATACAAGAAGATTAGAGAAAAGAAAGAAGGGAGATCAGACAAGACAAGATAAAGAAAACAAAGGAGAAAAGTGAGAGGAGAAAGGAATGAAGCAAAAAAAAGGACAAAGGAGAGGAAAAGACATGAAAACATAAGGAGAAAGAAGAGAGGGAATAAAATAACTTTAAAGAAAGCTGAAAGTTAGAGGCAAGATGAAAGGCATGAAGAAAAGGGGAGAGGAAAGAAAATAAAGGAGATGTGAGTAGGAGAAGAAATGAAAGATGTAGTGGAGAAGTGAGGAGAAAAAAAAGGAAAGAAGCAAAGGAGAGGAGTCAAGATGAGGAGGAGGAAAGGAAAGAGAACCAAAAAAGCCACGAAGAAAAAGAGAGCAGTAGAGGAAGAATGCAAGGACATTAGACAAGACAAGATGAAAGAAAGGCAGGAGAGGAGAAGAAAGACAGAAAAGAGGAAAGGAAACAAGAGAAGAGAAGATGTGAAAACAACAGGGAAGTAAAAGTGGAGAGAGAAGGAAGGAAAAGAAGCGATGAAGAAAAGGTGAAAGACAAGCAGAAGAAGAGCCAAGGCGCAGGAGTGCATCAAGCGTCTCTTCTTTGTTTGTGCTCCATCTGTGGCGGCGTGATTGCAAACAAAACGAGCATCGGCAGCTCAGTTAGTTAGTTAGTTAGCTGGGGAATCAGTGAGTACTTAGGCTCCAATTATCCACTAAATCTGCCTCTCTCTCTAAATGAGATTATTGCCACACACAGAAGCTGTGGCTCCCATTGGGTTCCATTAACTTTGATTACTCCTCATTATTTACTTACAGCTCTGCCACTGTTATTGCTTTCACACACACGCACAGAGAGGGAAGAAAGGGGGGGGGGGGGTGCAAACAGGGAAACACACACATATAGGTATATACAAACATACATTAAGACTGAGGGAGATTTACTTAAGCACAAAGTGTAAGTAATAAAAAGTAAACAGTAAAACTGCACGTGTAAAGACCATAACAGTGAGAGAGGAAACATAAGTTCTGAGAAAAGCAAAGAGGGAATATGGAGAGAGCAGAGAAAGAAAAGAAGAATGGGGGGGGGTGTATGTGTGTCTCAGTGGGATTGAAAGTGGGAGTGAAAACAAAAAGAGGGGTGAAGTACAGAGAAAGTGGCTGTTTAAGTAGAGATGGAGGGAACCGTCAAACACCACCATGAACATTTCATTTCATTGCACACATGCTGGTAATAGTTTTCGAGGGGGGGGGATAGCATCGACCGAAAGAAGAGAGGGGGAGCTCGAGAGAAAGAGGGAAAGGAAGCAACAACGGAGCATTTGGGTCATCATAGAACGGAAACACAAGGATAAGTAGATGGAAAAGAAGAAAACGACAAACGGACCGAGAGAGATGCAGCATGAATCATTCCAGATGCATGGGGGGGGGGGGATGAGGATAATACAAAGAGGGTGTAAAGAACATGACAATGAGAGAAGGGATTATGAAATAATAACAGCTAAACCCATCCAAATCTTAACAATGTTTTTTGAAAATAAGTAAATTAGACAATATGCTCTTAAGCCAAATCCTTTTTGTCAGTGCTCATATTCATGTTGAGAGACACTTGCAATGTAAAATGTCCTGCCGATAAAAGTGCCCAATCAGAAAACGCTCGTGTTAGTTGTGTTGGAAGGCAACGATGAACATTTTGGAGTTTAACTTGGCGGGGTTCTTGGTAATAACAAAGAAATAATTGACCAGATTACAAGTTGGATGGGACATTTCTGATACCTGTGGGACAATTGAATGGATTGGAGAATCGAGTGGAAGCACAAATATGATATCATCATAATAACAGCAACCATCTCTTTAACTTGATGTCTTCCTGAATAAATGTTTTGATTGAACCATTTTTTAAATGTATTTTGCATTCATGCGTGAAGCAGAAAATGCACGACAGAAAAGAGAGAGAGATGAATTACATTGGGAGGGAGGCAGAGAGGATCAACCCCTCAGCAAACATATTTATTTTTTCCCTTTCTTTGACGAGGAAAGTAACACTTGTGTTTTTAAGGAGGCCCCTCGCCACATAAGAACCCCCTCCCTCAAACCTTTACTGTAGAGAGCAAACAAGTTTGTTTGGTGACTGGAGAGCCGTTCAGTTGTTGTTTTGGGGCCGTGCCCAGCGCTCACGGCACACACCACTCTAATGCCACACTCTTTGTGCACTGAGCTGCCATTCAGGCCAAATCACCAGGGCACAAGTGTGTGTGTGTGTGTGTGTAAATGTATTTCGGCGTAGTGGATTTGTGTGTGTGTGTGTGTGTGTGTGTGTGTGTGTGTGTGTGTGTGTGAG
>NW_022280046.1:4083690-4102506 GCF_004355925.1 Anarrhichthys ocellatus
TGTGTGTGTGTGTGTGTGTGTGTGTGTGTGTGTGTGTGTTTGAAACCTATTACCACACCAGCATCAAGAGATCACAGCTGTTTCGCCTCCGAACTTTCTGATGGCAAAAAGAGAGAAAACTATCCGGAATGCCAGGAGAGAGAGAGAGAGAGAAAAAAAGGAAAGAACTCAGCTCTGAGGCCTAATTTCACCGACATTGTCCCTCGCCTAATTGCGAAAATCCCTTTGTCTCCCCTTCCGTCCCTGTCGTGCGGCTCTGTGGCGCTCCAAGGTAAAAAAGAAGCCGGGTTCTAATTTCATTTCGGTTTGTCTTAGGACAACTCTTAGATGTTTAATTCTATCCCAATTTCATGTAATCAGGCAAAAGACTTCCCCAGAGGGAGGGCAATGCAGGCCAGGGCCAGGCGTGTGCTATTTGCAAATGTAATTGGTCCACCTTTATTCTGCTCTCCCTGATGTTCAGGCAGGCCTTTTCTCTTTTCTCTCATTTATCCTCCATTATCTTCATATCCTTCCTTCCATCTCTTTCCCGTAGCCCCACATTCTCCTTTCCTTCCCATCTCCTTCCTTTCCTCCGCCCCTGTCCCTCCCCTGCCCTCTAGGCAAAGCCAGCGTGGTTGTTATTGTGATTTCATATTTCCTTCTCATCCCTGCCTTTGCAGCCTCTGGACATTGACTACAAAATCCATTATCATTTGTATATTTTAATTATGCAAATGAGGATAGCTCAGCTGGCCTGTTGGAGGCTGCAGGGGAGAAAGCAGGAACTCCATTGCGGGTGATTACAATTCATCCGCTCGTCTCGCTTTAATTGTAACAAGCTAATTACCTTGTTTCCATTTAGTTTGAACAATGCCAAAAAGAAAAGGGAACAGTGATAGCTTTGGCTAAGTCACGTGCCGACGCTAGCTCACAGGCACGGAGAGGAGAGGGATGGTGGAGGAGGGAGGAATTAAAGGTAGGAAAAAAGATATTTGCACCGTTAGGAAAAGAGATTGCAACTATATAAAAGTTGCCACTACACAACACATCCTCACACCGATGCGTCGTATTACAAAGCTTGCTGCGCGGCACAAAGCTACTATGATGTTCTATGTGCTCTTTTGGCATCAGTTTTGAATGTGTCAGTGATGGTGTGTCACGATACGCTCGTTACATGTATACTGTATGCAAAAAATGAATAAATACATTTCAGTCTTCACAGGAAGTTTAGCCCACGACCCTGAACAGGGTAAGCGGTTATGGGTAATGGATGGATGGACGGGAAGTTTGGGTTTAGGCAACAAGACCACTTAGTTTGGTTTGAGAAAGGAGCGTGGTTGGCGTTAACTCACGTGACTATCGAGTGACAAACTGGTCACCTGACTAGCGACTTATACGAGTTAAACAACATCAACAACTCATGTGACTAGCGACTGACGGGAGA
This sequence comes from Anarrhichthys ocellatus, assembly GCF_004355925.1. Taxonomy (NCBI): domain Eukaryota; kingdom Metazoa; phylum Chordata; class Actinopteri; order Perciformes; family Anarhichadidae; genus Anarrhichthys; species Anarrhichthys ocellatus. The sequence continues at coordinate 4,085,117 of NW_022280046.1, forward strand.
AAATGTCAGCTTTACTTTTCGCTTCGCAGGGGACAGGATCAGTGGTCTCCTCGACGAAAGTCCTATATGTTTGACCCATCCACCACTCCTCTCTCTCGCTTTAATCTCACAGTTGATTGGTTGGTTGGTTGGTTGGTTAATGCAGTACGTTGCCAGATAATGTTGCATTGTGTTTGAGTCAGATTCAACTTTTTTACTAGATAACCCTGTGTTTTTATGGCCCCAGCCCTCCGCGTCGACCACCTCTGCTGTGCTAACTCAGTGGTCTGATAGGAATGAACGAGGGGGCTGTGCTGTGATTTTTCAGGGCTGATGCTGCTCTAAACACGGTCACCCTTGGCGTTCAAGAAGTGTTGTCTGTGAGCAAAAAGGATAATCTAAACGTGGTTACATCACTGAGTCACTGAAAACTACGTGAACACCTGAACTGGTGCCTTAATCTGGATATTGAGTTATTTGTGTGCATGTAAGCCTGCTGGTGTTGATGATGTTTACGTCAATAGATTGACCTCTTGCCTTATGTTGCCGAAGAATTGCGTTCACCTGACTGAACAACAGTTTGATCAAAGAGGGTTTAAACACAGTGCTGAGTTTGCAGTGATTGAATGCTTCTTTCTCTCAGGGCTTTGAGGCGGAGTAAACTATTTTTGCATACCCAAAGTAATTACTGTTCTTGAACCCGTTTGATTACAGTCCTAACCTTTCTGTAAGGTTGCAGTCTTTGTAGTTTGCTATTTAAAAAGTGCTACAAACAAGGTAGCAATGTATGTTTTTGTAATTATCTTACTGTATTTAAAGGCACTCCTGTTTGAGCTTTCAAATGATGTACAGTTTGTTAGTTGAGTTAGGGTCACCTAGATGCCATCTCAAATAATGTAACACGCCCACTCACGACCAATACTTGGGCCATCGAAAAAGTTTCAGCTCCCCTTCTTTCTGTCGTACAGACTCAGGAAAGGCCGTTTTTCTGCCGACACAAAGAAAAGCCCTGCAGACTCTAGAAAGCAGCTGAGGCAGAAGTGAAGGAAAAAGCAGATTATTGTATTCTTGAAAAAAAAAATGAAATTGAGGACTAAAAAAGAGAAGAACAAAGGATATTATCCCGTACTTATATAGGCTTACAGTGCATAACAGGCTCATAGTCCGCTTGGATCCCTCTTTGTGAGTCCAGATTTGTGTTTCATGCCAGAGGTGTTCAGTCACTCCGTTCAGAGGTTTCTCACTGAAATGAGTCCAGGGCTTCTGGGGATCAAGACCAGGCCTCAGCTGAGCAAGATCTCATTATCTCTCCCTCACACAGACTCATGCGCACATACATACATACACACACACACACTGTACAAAAGACATACGCACACCCACATGTGTTCCCACATTCACACAACCTGTCATGCCACAATGAGCAGCATGTCACAATCAGGGACCCTTTATGTATGTCACCGTGAACAAGTCACTCCCATGTGAAGTATTTTACAGATTCTAAAGGAGACGGTGTGTTTTTTTGCTACGGGAGCTCAAACGGACACACTTGTTCTGTCATTGTTTCTCTTGTCTTTTTACAGTGTGCTGCTTTCTTAACCTTACCTTCACACACACACACACACACACACACACACACACACACACACACACACAGACACACACACACACAGTCATTTGCATGCAGGTGGAAATGAACACAGATGCACTCAGAAAATACCAGCAGCCATTCCTTCAAATGACACACTCGCCCATTCCACTCATAGACATATAGACAGGCTCCTACACGCAGCCACACTAATACACACACTCAAATATTTACCTTCTCTCCTGCCTCTACTAGCCAGCATTGGTATGCTCCTCTTGCCAACTCCCACCTTCTCCATGCCCACCTACTTTGCAATGCCATGAGGGAGAGACTTGAAAGGTATTTGAAACTGTCTTCCTTAATCATTTCCCGGATCCCGCAGGACACGCCATGTGACGTGACGAAGGACGGATTGAGTGGGGGAAGAGGGAGGGAGGGAGGGAGGGAAAGAGGAGGAGGAACAGAAGCGATGTCACACATCAGTCATGTCCTCTCCAAGGGTTCAGGAGGAACGCCCAGTGACACAGATGGAAGGAGTGAGAGACTATAAACTGAAACATCCCTGGATTGTTTTGCAGGTTTTTTTTAAAGGTTGCAGTAAAATAAGTGGGATTTTAAGTGTTTTTTTTATAATTGAGTGGCATGGATTAGTAAAAGTCACAGGGCCAGAAATGCATTTGAAAAAAAAAACATATTTTTTTGTGACACCAGTTATAATCTTTTTGCAATGAGATCTAAACTGGGTCATGGGCCTCTTTCCGCCACCACCTCCATCCCGTCCCCATCTGTGACATAACTAGTTGTATATGATAATGACATTACATCCCACGGACAGAGGATGGATTTACTCCCTATGTTGCATGACCATTACAAGTTTAATAATCCAATCTTCTGCTTCGTGCTCAGACTTTAATCTTCTACAGAACCATTTTAACCAAGCACTTAAATTAAGGAAATTCAGCCTCAACCTGCGCGCTATACAGTAGTATTATTTAGCGTTGAGAATACGTCTGCAGCACTTTCTGAAATACTCCTTGCTGTACTCTAATGTGGTGAAGGAGTTCGTGTTACCTAGTGAAGCCTGGAAACTGTTGTTGGGTGCAACATCTCCTGTTGGGATATTCCAATGCAAATGGGTCCCAGATAGGTGGCCCGACTATCTTTGTGGAGCAGAGATCTCAGGAAAAAGCAACCTCGTCCTGTGGTCCCACACTTATGATGTTTGGTGTAGGAGTCTGGTGCGTTGCCAATTGGGTGGCAGGGCCTTGGAGCGCTTAACCCTTTGCTTTAGAAATGTTTGTTGGCATGTGGAATGGCTCCTCCCTGGAAATAACTAGAGCCACAGTGAGAATGAGTAGTTCTAGCTAGAACCAAACTCCTGAGTAAGGACTGACGTCTGTTCATTTCAGAGTAGGTAGTGGGCTAGATTGAGAGCAGGAACGGCAGTGAAAGCTAATAAATAGGTCCAGTGTGTTGTGGGTGGGTGTTGGGTAATGCCAAGGTTGCCCCTCATCATTTTACTGGTGATATAGTTTTAAAATGAAGATACCTTGCCTTAAAATAAAGAGCACCTCCTCAAACATGAGATAAAATTATTACTTTTTGTCAAATATAATACTACACTAAGCTTCAGGGGGAAATGAGCAATTACGCTACTTATTGAGACATCTGTTTAAACCAGCGTCTATTTACTGGATTGTTAATACAATGAGATGCATCAGGACCTTAACTGGGGAGTCCTTTGATCAGTTTGATGTGGTCGTTCACAGTGGGTAATCAGAGCAGCATCTCACAATGTTCAGAGAGGGATCATTTTTAAAAATGGACCCAAATCGCCCAAAAAGTCAAAGTCGGGTGCCGATTTGTGAGAATACAACTCACCCCTGCAATACAGGTCACACACCAGGCTGAAGTTAATATAATCATTATAATCAACAGTTGGTGATTGCATTGAGATGGACTCTTTAAGGTCTGTTCTTTTGTTTGACAAATGCCTCTCTCTCAATATTGTGCCTCTGTCCATGGTGCTGAAATACAAAAACCGAAGCCTTGCCAGAACAATTAAAGCCTTTTTATACTTTTTGAAACAGAAATCCAGTGATCCATTGTCTCTAACTTTTGAGTTTGAAAGGACAAATAATTAATTGTTTGTCCTGGCAATCTGCAGTTATGAGACTTTGGTACATGGGCTGTATATATGTGTTTACTCCTAATCCTGAAAATGTCACACAACAATAAAACCACAACGGAAACATCTGGGGCCAATAATTCCCATCACTTTCTACTTACATTTGCAGAGTTAACTTACATTTCTAAGCCATGGACGTGCATGTTAATGTATACATGTGCGTATCATTGCATGTGTTTATGAATAGTACTGCTCCAATACTCCAGCTGTCGGAATTTGTTCATGCAATATCTTTTCATGATTTTTTTTATATTTTTCTTTGCACATTTTTAGGCTTAGTTTGATAAGAGGTAGTGGAGAGACAGAACAAGTGTGGGCAAAGAGTAGGGGGAGGACATGCAGCAAATATAATACATTTGTAAGAATACATGTATGAAATAACGACAATAACGATTTTGAGTGAAAAATATTGAGTGTCAATTATAAAATGAGAATAATTTCATCTCAGAAGGTCAGGGAATACTTACCCTTAACTTTTGCCCTTTGCACGACAATCCACCACTGGCCAAACCTCTGATCCCATTATACATCTACGTATATGCAGATGCCGCGCATCTATATTTTAAAGCTGCTGTAAATACCAGGAAGTCTTAATGTGCCGAGACAGAAAGAGAGTGATTCGATATCTGCTGTAAATACGCTGCGATCACAGATCACCCAGCACAGCAGCTCAGTGACTCGATGCCTCTGACCTATATGAGCAGCATTACTGTAAAACGCCATGTGTCTCCATCTACCTCTTCTCTTTTGTGGAAAATCTCATAACTCCAACGCTTAAAGTGTAAAGACTTGAAGTACACATGACCTTTTAAATGTTGAGCAGGAACTCAGGGCCCTTGTAGCACATTTGTCTTTGTCACTGATAAGCTGTGTCACTCATGTTACTGCGAGCTTCAGTGACGATAACATACGTCTGTGGCCATATGTCACCCAACTGTTACGTGTGTGTGTGCTTGTCTGTGTGAGTGTGTTGGTTTGCTGCTGCTTTTTAACAGTACATTATGGATGAATTGAAAACATCCTTCTATGGTGGTGTGATTAATAATAATAAAAAAAAATCCACATATATTACTGCATAGTGTAAGTGCGGTCACTATTAGGTTGGTCCTTATGAATTATTCGTCACATCTTTCCTTGACCTCATGATGTTTTCAATGAAGTTCAAGTCACTTCTGAATGTAGGCTTACCTGTGGCTAACATTAGCAAGCCAGCTAAGAAAACACAACAGACAACTCTGGGAGTATAAAGAAACTCTACTCGTAACTGAGAAAAGTAATCACATTACTGTAATGCATTACTAAATAATGGCTTGCTGCCCAGCACTGCGTCTATATAACCCAATATGATGGCATAGCTATTTTCTCTGTTTTGATAAGGTCATGACATCTTTACTCAGCATGTGTCCATATGAATATATGAGTGTGTGTGTGTGTGTGTGTGTGTGTGTGTGTGTGTGTGTGTGTGTGTGTGTGTGTTTATGATCTGGGGTTTGTAATTGGGGGCAAAGCATTTAAGAAAACACACCCATACTTATTAATGAGGCAATATTTCACTCTCAGATTGATATATTAATCAACTAAGAAATAATCAGGAATGAAATCTCTGTCATTTAATTAATACGGTTTTGATTAATGCAGTGAACAACACATTAACTGGATTCAAGATATTTCAAAAGTCACATGTCCAAACCACACTGTGCATGATGTACAGTATGTACACAAGCATGTGTTTCAAATGTCAACTAAAGCTGTGCCATTTCTGGATTATGTGTTGCCTTTGGCCGATGATAAACTTTAAGTTTCAAATACATCTCAGAGGCTTATGAAAGTTTGATCTGCATCACCCGAAGAGACAACGGCCATATGTAGCTAATTCACAGCCTAAAAGTGTGTGTCCATTAGGTATGTTTCACTATAGGATGAGTCCTTTACTTACTTTTGATTTACACACATATACAATATACACAATGCAATCTTCATTTGCTGTTTACAGCTAAAGTGTGTCGTGCTGTGAATGGGCTGTTCAGCCATGTTGCTTTCTCAAAAGTGCTGTTTGGTCTGGTTTGGAAGAAACAGGTGCCAATTAGACTGATTCATCTTTGAATCACAGTGATAACTCCAGAAACCTACCAACAGATGTGTCTGCCTGTTTGTTTCAGGTGTATGGGATATTTTATTTCCTGTAGGTTGTTGTTAGACTGACATCTGCTTGACCAGACCACATATTTTTGTACATGTTCTTTCCCAGAACATCCCTTCAATAAAAGACTCTATCAGCATCCTCTTTAAGGCTCTTACATTGAGTGTATGCCCTTTGTGTTTCAAATAAAACTCAGAGGTTTATTATGCTTCCACTGTGGCTTAAATGCAAGGATGAGACTAAGCATAATCTTTGTACATTATATTTTTATATTTAGAAATGCAAGGTTAAAGCCTTATTGGTTCCTTAAATCAATGGACCAGATTTTTTTAAACAACCTGCGTGCTATTAAAGTACTGGAGTGCTTATTCAGAAAATTCTCTTATATAAGAACATACCGGTGACAGGTATTAAAATTATCTTTCATTATCTGCCACTTCCATGCACAGCTTCAAATCTGTTAGCATATGTCAATCAAATGGCTAAAACGACCAGCAGACAGCCCATTTAAAATATCTACATTTGCTTAAATATCTTATTTGTGGCCTCTGGGTTTCAAATACATCTCAGAGGTTTAACAGCAGGTTGGGATCAGAGAGTGAGAGAGGGCGCGGATTTAAACGTTAGCGTTCATTTAGAGATCAGACACTCAGGGGATCATCTTAAAACTGTGTCTGAAAAATAACCATTTTAAATCGCCTTAAGATATTTTGCACCACATGACCTTGCATTTCTCTCCTGTACTCGTGTTTGAGTGTGTGAACCAAACATATACTACCGAGTGAACACATTAACATTGCACCCATATGTGACTGTACTTTTGTCACCACTTGTAAGCAATCCAGGGATGTAATTCTATGATAAGTGGGAGTTACATTAGTCTAGATAGGATGAAATAAAACTGTGAATAGTCATGTGCATGTCAGTTTAAGACGCAGTAGGAAAAAACATGAATGAACCAAACACTTCACATGCCGGTCAATGTCTGGTCAATAGTAACTCCTACATTTCAATTTGATTTGGACTTTCCATGCAGTTTTTCTAATAGAGGGTATGCAGTTATAATATACAATTATGCTACATTTTTGGGCACAAACAAGATGTATAATTGAACACCATCATGAGGCACCTTTAGAGGGACTTAGTATCCGCTAGGGGGAAACATGTGCAAGGCAAACAGAATATAGGACCCAGGACAGAACCTTGGGGAACACCCTCAAATTGTCCTGACTCACCATACATGAAGATGTCTTTGGAGACTCTGATCAGTTTCAGTGGAGTGCAGCCAAAGAAAGACATAACTTTTACGATTTCTGCTATCAAACACAATTTGGAAACGGATCTATAATTTTGGAGGCAGAGACGGGGGAAGTGGGTTGAACAATAGTTTGTTTGAAACGAGCAGGAACATGACCGATGTGGACCAATGGGAAACAGACCCAGACCAAAAGTATTCCACTGTCCATATACTGTTGGCCGTATCGTATATACAGGAACCTGTTGCAACCTGTAACCCCTTTTCTATGTTAATCTTCTTGCGTGTGTCACCTCCTGTTACCAGAAAACAGAGCATTTTCATTGTTTCTAACGCTCTCGTGATTAAACTTCTGGGCCAATCACAATTGCAAAAGCCCTGGGATTACCACTGCAACATCTGGGGACTATGCAAATGGCCCGCATATGTTTTTAATGTTTAGATTTAGAAATCAACATGTTGCTCTTAATTTCATCACAGAGAGGAAGAGCGAGTGAGTGAGGGTGGTGAGGGGAAGGTCCGGGGGTTGATAACACTCTTTTAAAATAAGTAAATCACGACTGATGACAAGAGACCCACCCAAAGTGTTCAATGTCCCTGAGCACTTAAGGAAACCCAAATAGCCCCATCTGTCAATTTTACACTCTGTGATTCTTACTTAGCGCACAGAGCCCTTGTAAGTGAAATATGCTGTGGGGATTTGATAAAAACCAAATACACACTCCAACGACACAAACATATTTATGCTCTCAGCTATGATTTTTAATCCATGCTTTAGAGTGTAATGCAGGGCAGCGGGGCCGTTTCAGGACAACTGAAACAAAAATGAACGTGCTACAAAAGCTGTTTACTCCTCTCTGTGTTTTGAGTTGGAGTTGATATCTAGCTCTTCCTAACAATCCACTCAGGTTTGATTATGAGGAAGTTATCCTGTGAATGGTTTGAAGATCAAAAACTTGGGCTGTGGTTTGTCCAGATCAGAGTGTGAGGATTTTTCAATTCAAAAGAGGAGGATGAAATAAATGTAATTCCAGTTGTTAATGGATCTGTCCTCATCCCTGCTATGTAGAACTTCTAGCATTTCTGTGAGACTGTACTTGGACACAACTGTGCTTTCAGCTAAATGCTAATTTGCTCACAGTGACAATGCTAACATGCTGACGTTTAGCTGATTACATTTACCAGTTTCACCACCTTAGTTTAGCCCATTTGCTACACAAAGCACGGCTGAGGCTGATGGGAATGTCATAAGTAGAGCAGGTATTGTAATCTACCAAAAATAATGGACGATTGAAGTTCTGACCAGATGATGGTGCTAGATCAAGGGAGATCGCTAAAGTCATTTGAATTTAGCCTCCAGGAACCTTCAGTATCTGTCCTAAATTTCATAGCAATCCCATCCCATAGTTGTTGAAACGTTTGGACCCCTGAACCAAAAGTGCCGAGCTGCTGGTTGTGCAAGAAGAAAAGCCAAGGGATTGCCAACGTCATTAGGAAACATTGCCAAGGAACCATGAATGTCTGTGCCCAATCCCATGCCAATGGAGCTGGAAGATGTCAAGCTATGTCATCAAATGAGTGGAAACTTTGACATCCAGGATCACCGAAGTCATTAGGATGTCTCCTCTGGGGATGAACGTCTGTATAACATTTCATATAAAACCATCCAATAGTTGTGGATATATTTCAGTCTGTACTGATGTGGGCTGATAGTTAGGTTAACTTGACATTAGGCCTCAGCGTGACCCTATTATTGTGACCGTGTGTGTCGACTTGTAGACCCCAGTTAGACTGGAAATCATGTAGTCACTAGTTGAACAACAATACCAATGTGCAACAAGTTTACAACTAAATCCATTCTGAAGGTATTGAATAAAAGATAGTTAACTGCCCTGATAATCACTCTACAGTGTAATCAAACTCAAAATAAGTGATGTAATAATATAAGGATAATGTATTATGTATGAAAGAATCTCAGTAGGTGTCCAGTGCTGGTTTAAAACATTTTTATTCTCTCCTTTATTCATAACATCTGTCATTATAGATATGAAAAATAGATTACATTAATGGAGATGGAAATGTTAATCCACCAAAAACGGACATGAAAAACATCTTGTAGCATCTAATATTTGTGTTTTTATTTCACTCATTAGCGCTGTCAGATCCGTGTCACATATCCCGCATGTCTCTGCCAGCCCTGTTGTTAATCCGTCAGTTCACACACTGACATAGAGGGGCATTTCACTTCAGTGGATCAGCAGTAATTCAGCAAGAGATCAGGCAGAATAATAACAACAATAATAGTGATAAAAGCTGTTTTGACGCTGAGTTTTAATGTGGGGGATTAGCACTGCAAAAACAATACAGATCTACCCATATGTGCTGTTTGGAAGAGCAAAGGTTGTTGTGTCAAAGAAACATGGTATGTTTTGTTTGTGAAAAGTCATGACATACAGCAAGGGGGTAATGTAAAATGACATTTTTTAAGTGGTGATTGTTCCTAAACTTTATCAAGTTGTTCCAATATGTATAAGTACTTCAATGCCATAAAAACATGGCAAACAAATCAGTAAATAACTGAAAGTCACCAAAATAGTTTTAGTAATTCCTACATGTTTGATAAAAAAAGCATGCTGTTTTTTTGTTATTTGCATATTTGCAAAACCTGCTGTGTTTTAATCTCCAGCTGTGTGTGTGTGTGTGTGTGTGTGTGTGTGTGTGTGTGTGTGTGTGTGTGTGTGTGTGTGTGTGTGTCATTGTGTTTGCCTCTTGTGCGCCTGTTTGTGTCCTGCATATGTGATCCAACTTAAGCCACCTCATCCTCACACACACACACACACACACACACACACACAGAACAAAAGACAGCTAATATGTGTTGTTATTTAAACACCAGAGCTGATAGGCAGCTGAACAATAATTATTTTCTGGAACAATAATTATTACCATTTAATTCTGTTGTTTACCATTTTGCCCGGTGGCCCCTCTTTAAAAGCCAGCCTCTATCTATAATGGCGAGCCCTTGAGCAGAACTGCATTTAACACAAATATCAAATAATTAAAAATCAAATAATTGGAAAATAAAAGTGCATCCTTTTTGTGATTGAACATTAATTGCCAGTGAAACAAGTGAGCTGGTTCTTCACACAAAACTGCTCATGGACAGGTTTGTTGTCAGATTTCATATTTGTCCTTTTCTTTTTTAAATAATGTTTTATAATGACATATTTCTGGGTTTTTTCATATTAACGTTGATAATTCTTTGTCAAAAACAGATAACCAAACTAAATGTACCCAATTTCAAAAATCCCAATGCTTTAGTATCACGCATGACATCTTACAGTAGATGTTAAGTTGTGTCAGTTCACTGTTGTTGACCATTGAATTTGATCTTTCTCTGGTTATGTTTTTTAACGACGTACAAACAATAGATATAGATCAACTCTATAATCTGACAGAGATCTGTGATATTGTACTGTATGTTTGAAGGGATTACAAGCCGGATCACAGGATTACACAATTAAAGCTCGTGCAGAGGTTTACGCTGATGTGACACTGTGATGACACAAACACCAGGTACGCATACACACACACACACACACAGACACACACTCACTCACACACAAACCAGACGCATGCTGGAATTTAAGCATGTATTCTCTGACAAAGTAAAACAAAACATGCTGATGCAGGAACACATGTGACAGACACATCATTGAATCACAGACCTCCAGCCTCAACCTCTCAAAATCTTTGCAACTCTTCCTCTTCCACTTCCCTATCGGAAAGGTAATATTTTCTCTCAGATCCATAGGATCAAGACACAGGAAACTATGCCATTTAGAATGACCAACATATACAGGAACAACACATGAACAACCAGCATAATGGGACGATGATGTGATAATTCAGGGTAAATTATCAGAAGCTGTTTTTGATGTGTTGATGTAGGGTGAAGACTTTTTTTCCTCTGAGCAACACGAAGGAAAAAAAGGATGGGACAGTAACAGTGCACTAATGGGATGAGCTCATGTTTTAACTAATCGCCACAGGGACAATTACAGAGGTTTTTACACGTCCACATTTGCAGACAAACACATGCTGATTGATATCCTAGTTGATGAGGTCGATGCCACTCTTCTCTCTCTCTTTTGCTTCCTCCGTTTGAGTTCTGTGGAAAATCAAATCTCTCCTCTCTCTTTTTTTTTGTGCGTCTCTGCATCACTCTCTATGTTTCCTGGTGATTAAGCGGTAGATTAACCTCCAGTCCGCATTAATAATAGACGAATAGAAAAAGCCCTGGTTGTTCCGCTTCCTGTCTGCAGCACTAATAGAGCCCTTAACGTTCACATTAACGTAGCTCTTGTTTACTCGGGCCGATGGACTGACAAGTCAGAAACGTGGAAAAGCGGAAAGACGAGACACATGACTGCATTGCGTGTAGCATAATGCATGTAAACTAACATGCATATGAACTACGGACACGTGAACGTCACACCCATATGTGAGTGCTCTGTGCATGCCAGTCAAATTCTTCCACACCAAACTGTGAAAAACATCTGCTTTATGGATCTTGCTTTTGGACATATATTTTAAGTTGATCAGTACATTGAGCACCACACTCAACCCTTACATGTCAGTTGTTGCACATGAGCTCCTATAAAGAAAAAGACAACACCTCTAGTGCCATTAATCTTGCCTTTTCTTTTAAGATGTGCTCGCACATTTTCGGGATTAAGCTCCTCATGTGTGTACAAGGTTAATAACGGTGAGGAACTGAAGTTTTTGTTGAAAAACAAGCTTTCACACACACACACACACACACACACACAAAGTGAGGGAATACTGGGTACAGCTCTTATGGGACGACATTTGTGGTAATTCATTCAGAATCCATTTTAACGCATTGTGCAGGCCTAAGTGCCAATCTTCCTTTTTGGTGAGTTTCCATGATTTTATGTCCCATATAAAACGATGCAGTTTGCTCCACAATGGCCTATTTAAGTTACATTACCGCCGAATATTCCCCAGTAAAGAAAATTAAGCCGTGATACTGTGAGATCATCTCGGTTAGTCTTCTCCCCGCTGAGATGTGTCGCATTGACACCCCGCGGAGAACTGAATGATTCTCTTGGACGAGAGATAATAGTGTGATTCAGTGTGTCGCTTGTCTGTCTCCCTGTCTCCCTGTCCCTTTTCCTCACTTTACCAAGCCTGATCCAATAAACAAGTTGTATGTTTAGTGCTGTATAGAGCTGTTAAGCATTATTAGGCGTACTAGGGTTGACAAATTTAACAGTATTGTATGTATAAGTTGTAACTTTTTCCAAGTTTTTGTCACAAACGCACTCATACAGCAGTCGATCTGTAGTGTGAACATTTTTGAGGTTTTTAATAGATTTCCCGGCATAGATTGAAATCCGAGCTTTCCAACAAGCACTTGAACATGGATGAAAACACTCTTGGCTCTCAAGTCCATTATGAAGAGATGGTAATGAAACTTTGACCATGAAATATAGCCAACAATTACTCACTGGAACGGGTTTGCCATGTCAAGTCACTTTTATCCGTAATGCTTTTATAGTTAAGTTGTTCATCTCTGTGGTGGAAATTGTGAAATTTCAAAAAGACACACACACAAACACACCAACACACACACACACACTACCCATACCCCTCTGACCTTGGAGGCACTCTCATTGCCTTTAAAGCGCACTGTAGCGCCCAGCAGTCTGTCTGCTACTGGAGCTAATTGGCTTCAGCTCAGTGTTCACTGTTAACGTCTCATTACTCATTCCACTTAGAATAACTTCCACAAGTTTGCTTGTGTTCTGGGGTCATTAAAAGTCAAGCAAGCCTTTAATTACTAAAGCGGATCGTTCAGTGAGTAAAGTTGCATCTCCCAGCAGCTCTGAATGTACGGTGTATATCCTTACTAAGTCCTGTGCAGAATCACACGTGCAACACAGTGATCCCACGGTGAATGGCACCAAATGATTGTGATTGATTGTGTTTTATATAACTATGCAACGCCTACACCGCTTAAGGAAACAGCAACACTGAAACTCAAAAGCACTCACACCCCTGCACAAACGGCCCACACCAAACAAAAAATCTGATCATTAGAGGGATTAAAAGACAAAAGGGTGCTTTAATCTTTGGCCTCCCTTTAATTACATAATGGTCAGATTGATTATCAGAAACTTGAGGGGGAAAAAAAGATTATTTTCTCTTGAATAATAAAGACAAATAAAAAAAAAGATTTAAAAAATGAATTAACAAAATCCTATGGGGTTTATGTATTCAATTACAAAGGATTTATGGTTGATAAAGACACTCAGCTTCTCTGAGCATTGCATCATGTGTGTTTTTTTAATATATTTTTTTTTCTTCCAATAATTCACTCTGACTAATGTTCCAGATCTTCTGTGAAATATGGGAATCTTTAGTGGTGGGTCTGCCCTGCTAATTGGTACAACCGCCTCAGGCGAGCTCACATCTAACAAACTGAGCATCGTTCACCGGGCTGCGTCTCTCTTGCTATGGGAACACTGTAAAAATAGAAAGATGACAAATAAAAGCTTAATTAGAACGGATGGCTGTACATGCCCACCCTTACTGGTGACATGGATATTGCACGTGTGCCGTGTGTCCTAGTAACATTTCAAATAATCTTAGAAATAAAACGAAAATTGACCAAAATGTTATAATACAGAAATAGACGTGTTGATTTTACAGAGCGGCCCATTGCTTTAAAGGGGCTGTACATTGTAGGCCAACAAATAGCATTAGCGTATTGATACTGCAATAACACTGATATGACTGGAGAGATGGATGCATGCATGGTGGCACAGTGGAACGCGCACACGCACTCGCGCACGACCCATATCTGTAAAAATCCACAATCCTTTTTCCTCATCAAGGCGAATGGGCAGACTTAAAAATAAAAAAAATAAACGTCAATAATCGTTATTATTAATTTCTCCTCTTTATTTAAGATGTGTGTTAATTGTAATGCGCAGTAAATCTTCGCTGCAGATGAACAGAAGACTGCCGTTCATTAAAAGACGTGCGGCATTAAGTAAGGATTAAAACTGGGGCATGCAGGGCGACTGTGCACCATATTGTAGCCTACATCTGCCTTTAAATCCACAATAAATTAATAAAAGCAATGGTGGGTTGTTACAGGATTGGCTGGAATATGTAGTTTGGCACATGGTTAAATACCGATTTGTGATTTATTTTTATTGTCTCTTTTAAAATAAAGAATTAATCTGAACAATTAATCTGGGGCAGGAAAGAGTAATACATTAGTAAAAAGAAGAAAAAAATACTTTCAGTTTCCTTTGACCAATAACGTTTGATTAAATACGTAAGATACAATTATTAGTATTTTTTAATTTTTTATAATCGAATGAAAAAAATAAAGAAATCAGTGCTTTGTGGTGATTCGGGCTGGCTCCAGTGCGTTTTGAGAAAAGAAGGTGATGCATTTCAATATGGTAATCACTCACCCGGGGCATGTTTCATTTATTGACAGATTTGATGTTAAATGTCTCAAGCTCACTTAGTGTTGTAGCTTTTAATTTATTATGTTTTGAGCTCTCTCTCTCACTCCCTCTTTCTCCCTGCTCTGACCCTTCGAGGTCACACAAGCAATTCTTTTTTTAAACGCATGATTAATTTCTCAGTAGGGCGACGGGATACAGCATTATGAAAAAACGTGAAATGTATTCCGAAGGGGCTAATAGCGCTATTGTATTCCAATAAGCCCTGTTCCTGCTTCACATGGTTTAGACATGCTCCGCTTTTGATAACATGTCAGACATCTTTCGCGGGGGGACAGAGAAAGTTGTGCGTCATTATGCTCTTTACAAAAAAAAGAAAGTCGTTTAACAACACCGGGAATTCGCTATGATTTTATTAGATATGTCAGTGTAGCCATAAACTTAGCTCATTAGGTTTTTATTATTATACGTCAACATTGCTCCGTGAGAGGGTGTCAACGTTTCTCAGCACATAAATAATAATATATTTCAATTTATAAAACACGTTTTATAGCTATACATAGACTAAGCTAGACCACAACTCTGCAGCAAATGTACAAAAGTTGAACCCATAACCTTCAAGTTACTACCCTTCACTGATACTATTGGGCATACAAATACCATGAAAGTCACATATAAAAACACATATAAACATATAAAATAGTACATTATACAAACACTTATCGATACAGACAATTATTAGCTTTTAAAGCTACTCCACCTGGTATGTGCACCCTATTATTTCCACTCATCTCTCTATTGTGACGTCATCCGTTTCAATCGCTGCAGCCCGTGCGTGGTATCCCCCCCTTGTCCCATCGCAGCCAGTGTTCCCGTGGCGTCCGCGAGACAAAAGCACGCGCGGTGACAGCCTAAATTGGTTTGAAAAGGAGCAGATGGGTCTCATGCCCTATATGCTGTGTCGTTTACGCACACACACACACGAGCCACACGCACACAGATTTAACACTGAGCCTAAGAGCGACCATGTCATGTTTATCAAGATGGTACTGAGGGGGAAAAAAACATGGGCGAGAATAAATTACAACCAGTCTCAATATCCAACAGCCTTTTAACCAGATTTAGAATTGTTTCGTAGATGCATTTACATTTTTTTTTAAACGATTTAAAAACAAGTTGGATCAACTATTTTGAAATGAAGTTTCAGTGTAGTGAATTTCCTTATCTTAAATAAATTACAAAACATTTAGAAAAAAGAGGTTTTGACACACTTAAATTTAAGTCTATCCCAATCACTCACAGACTTGTAAAAAAAAAAGGAAAATTGCAAGTTATGGTAACAATGCATCGATGTGAAGGAATCCTTTAATTGGCATGCTCACAGAATGTGCAACTAATATAAACTTGCATTACCAGCTGCTTCGTTACATCCATGCTTGTTTTGGCCCTCTATTTCACCTTTAACCCCCCCAGTTCAGTGGTAAACTGTAGGTCAACACACCTGTGTTATGTTAATGCTGTATTTGTGAATAAGCAGCCCATTTTATCAGCCAATGGCAGAACGTTTTTTCTATGTCCCAGACATGAAACATGGGCCACAGAAAACAATTGTCCCGAAAACAACTTCATTAAGTTGTTTTTATTAACACTGACAATCAGTGTTTGGGACACTTCCCTGCAACCCGCAGAGTTAAATGAGATCCTCTCTTGCATCCTGCATACATCTGCTGATGACTGAGGCAGCTAATATGGGTTGCAGACTTCATATTTAGGTCTGTCCCTTCATATCAGTAATTTGCCTGCATATTTTTAGTGGAAGAAGTAATTGAGCAGCAGGAGCAACATGCCTGGTTTTAGAGGAGCAGGGGTGTAGCGAGGAATTCCTCAGCCCGCAGATGGAATACTGATCCCCCCCCATTTTGTTCAGTGAAATAACCTCACACTGCAACTTTTGAGGGTCCTCTCCAGGTGATTTGTCCCTGCCTTTTATAGCACTGGGCACTAGGTGGGAGCTCCTCTGACCCTCAATTCGGCTACAACATCTGATCTTATGGCTATATGCTTCCTTATAGGCTTATGTTTTACTCTGTTTAAAAGCTACATATCCGATGCCAAGCTCCTCTGTTGGGTGTGTCTGCTGCTGGCAGTTTGTTGGTAATTGATTTGCATCTCAGGGGTTGTGAATTAAAAGTCACACTCCTTTGTTGTTTATAGGGCCCCCCCCCCCTAACACACACACGCAACCACTTAAAGCATGTGCAGTCAAACCTGCAGACACCCATCTGATGGCGACAGCTTGTCTTCAAATTAATACTCATTACCTCACTAATTTAGTGGCAAACTAAGCTCATTTTGACTCTGGTTCGTCTGCTGTGCTGTTATTGTAGTCGAGGAGATTAAGAGTTTCATCGCTGTTGGTGGGGGTCATTTCCTGCACGCGCGAACGTGAAGACTGTGCGTATTCAGGTTCGTGCATCTTTCGTCAGCTCATGCTGATGGTTTGAATTCCCCGGTATTCGAGGGGCAGTTAGTCGGATGTCATTCGTGTCTGTTCGGTCCGAACGGGGCAGGACAGCGCTGAAGGAGAGGAGAACTAAAAGTGTGTGTGGGTGTGTGTGAGAGAGTTTACGTGTGTGTTCTGGATGGTGGGCTGAGCTCGCGCTACACGCCAATCAAACACGAGGCAGAGAGAGAGAGAGAGAGAGAGAGAGAGAGAGAGAGAGAGAGAGAGA
>NW_022280046.1:4102516-4115185 GCF_004355925.1 Anarrhichthys ocellatus
GAGAGAGAGAGAGAGAGAGAGAGAGAGAGAGAGAGAGAGAGAGAGAGTGGGTGGGGGAGAGGGAGAGAGGCGGATTAGGACGGCGCGTGGTGTCTCTGAAAAGCGAATAAAACCGGCGCGAGCGTCGCAGTTTACTCACATCTCACGAGCAGCCCACTCGACAGTCGGTACCGATCCCACGTGTTTCTTCGGATACAACTCAGTGAGACCTGGTCGTTCGTGAGATAAAAATGAGTTTTTTAAAGCTGTGTAGGATAAATCGATTTCTCTCGTGACGGGGATATTTTTTGACTCGGTGGCCGTTTTAAGGAGTATTCTCGGGAGTCAGAGGTGAGGACTGCTCCATCATTTCGGCTGTAAAGTTGGTTAAAATGTTGGTAAAGATGGAAGCTAGATACTTAACGAATACTGCGAGGGACAGAACACAGGCTTTAAAATTATTTATTTTTTTTTAAAGAAAATGCTTGAGAAGATGTGTGTGGATTTTTCACATTCCGTTGCATTAATTATTACCATTATTATTATTACCATCGCATGTTAATAGATGAACAAACCTCTGCCTTTAATACTGTTCCATCGATAAACATGATGCCTGACTGACGCGTTAATAAAGGCCTGTTACTTTGGTAGAGATCAAACTTGTCTCGGGCTGAACTGGAATTGTAAACATTTAAATAGCTTTTATATTTTGTGTAGTTTGAAGCCAAACTCTGAACTCATGAGTTGGAATGTAAATGTCTTAATAGGTGCTTTGCCTCCTGCGTACTGCTCCTTATCCGGCAAACAGTTTGCTGTTCGGCCCACACAATTCCAGCTATATTAGTGCGCTGCTATAAATTGTTCCAGTTCAATCGGGAACCTTATGTTTTAATAAAAACACCTTGTGATCCCGTTCTGTGTTTTGCTATTATAGTAATGTTTTCTTGAATATAATGTGCAAATAAGTGGTTGTAAACGTATCAGCAATTTATTTGTTAAAGCAACATTTTGTGAAATGATTGAACAAAACTGAAAACGTTTCTCTCGCCATTTTTTCTGAAGTTTTCTTTATTCATAAAGCATACCACAAATGCGCTGCGATGCACTAGTTTAATTGAGCTGTAAGCAAGAGTTCTTAAATACATACATTTCAGAAGTTGTCATCTTTATGAAATACTAAAACCCATTTTCAAGTAATATCTATTTTACACCACTTTTTTACTATGAAAATTGTGCTTTTTATTCTACATTCAAAACATTAAAATGTATTAAAATAACACCACAATTCATTTTGATATAACCCAGCACATGGTTCCACTTAATCTTTCTCTTTACAGTAGCTACATTTCCTGCCATTTTTGTGGTATTGCTTTTTAAAATACATCTTAATAAATTGAAAGATTTAAAACATCTGAAGGAATACAGTATTTAGCCAGTGTGTCACCTGAATGTGCTACCACATTAAAGTGCCATAACCAATTTTTTTAATGGGAAAATGAAGGTTGATATAGTTGCCAAAAAACTGCCTCCTAGACTGCCTTAAAATTCAGTCTGTGCCTGTTTGCCTTTAAATATCACTGGGGGTCAATGATGAACTATTTAGGTTTCACTGTTTTCTAAAGGATATTTAAATATGTCAAATTTAAACATTAATTTTTGCCAATATGTTTGGGTGGAAATGTGAATAATATTGTACTTTTATTGTAACCGTTATGTTAGAAGAGTGTGTTATCCTCTTTCACAGTTTGTTCAGTGGCCAACTACTGTCGAAAACATACACACAAACACTCATTACTTCAGAGCTGTGAATTGAAAGCTGTAAAATAATACAAAGGCTATATTTATGTGGAAAATAAATATATTTTTCTGATGTTCCTTATTTGATTTCTTTTTAAATGCAGAGGAACTACTTCAGAAAAAAACGGTTGTAAAACCAAACACTTTACTTAGTATAACAGAGAAATGTTGATTCAGTTCCTCAATTTAGTTTATCATTTTTCTGTGGCCACAATTATTTTGTAAGAGTAGTTTAGATGCCAAATCTATTATCTAATATTTCAAAGTGATGTTGAAGCACTTCTAAATTTAGCAAGTACCAGAAATAAAAAAGGTATTGTTCTGTAAATTGTTTAACAGATACATTTAATTTAAATACAATTAATTTAGAATATCTTTCAGTATTTCAATGTGCACTTTTATTTTTATTTTAAAATTGTTTTTTTTTTTTACAAATTCCACACATCATCATATAATTTCTGGTCACACCTACGTGGTAGAACTATTATATATTATAGTTCATGATCTACATATTTCATATTATTTGTAATACAGAGAGACAGGACATGTGTGTGTAAACAATTTTTTGAAGGTAAAAAAAAAATGAACAGATGTGGATCTTTCTTTCTTCCTTTCTTTTTATGCAGGTCGTACAAACAGTTTTCCTCCAAGTATGGACAAGACCCATCTTTCGAGCACTAATGACATCATAATGACGAGCTCAACAGGCCCCTACCAGCAGGAAGCCCGGACACCACCCAGACCTGCCCATCTCCACTCCTCATCTTCTTCCTTATCCTCTCCCTCTCCGTCCTCTTCCTCCTCACCCCTCAAGCCAAACCAGGTCGGCCAGGTCATCCTATACGGCGTTCCCATTGTATCGCTGGTCATTGATCACAATGAGAGACTTTGCCTGGCGCAGATTTCCAACACACTCCTCAAGAACTACAGTTATAATGAGATTCATAATCGTCGCGTGGCACTGGGCATCACCTGTGTCCAGTGCACTCCGGTTCAGTTGGAGATTCTTCGTCGGGCCGGTGCCATGCCCATCTCGTCGCGCCGCTGTGGCATGATCACCAAGCGTGAAGCCGAGCGCCTCTGCAAGTCCTTCCTGGGAGAGAACGCACCGCCCAAACTGCCTGACAACTTTGCCTTTGACGTGACACACGAGTGCGCCTGGGGCTCCCGCGGTAACTTCATCCCAGCACGCTACAACAGCTCCAGGGCCAAGTGCATCAAGTGCTCTTTGTGCAACATGTACTTCTCCCCAAATAAGTTCATTTTCCATTCCCACCGCACACCAGACGCCAAGTACACCCAGCCCGACGCTGCCAACTTCAACTCCTGGCGACGACACCTCAAACTCTCTGACAAAATCCCGGCTGATGAGTTAGCCTTCGCATGGGAAGACGTCAAGGCTATGTTCAACGGAGGCAGCCGGAAGAGAGCGCTGCCCTCTTCGTCCCATTGTTCCTCCATGGGTTCTATGAAGTCTCTCCATGGTTCAGGAGTGCCTCACATGATGGGACCTGATCTGGTTGCTCAGAAAAGAGCCCGCTTCGAGGACGACGATGACATGGATGGGGGCGGTCTGTCTCCCCGTAAGGCACCACGTAGCTACCCTGTCATCCCTGTCCCAAGCAAAGGCTTCGGCATGCTACAGAAGTTCCCTCCCACGTCGCTCTTCCCCTCGCCTTATCCCTTCCCGGCATTCGGTCTCTGCCAGCAGAAAAAAGATGACAGTGATGTTTCAGGTGGCCAGAAAGGAACGGGGTTGTCGGGTCTCTTATGGCCTGGCCGCAAAGACACCTTTTATCCTCCTTTCTGTATGTTTTGGCCACCAAGGGCAGCAGGAGGGATCCCTGTCCCCACCTACCTCCAGCCTCAACCCAACGCCCTCTCCTCCCTGGCAGACAACCCGTCTCTCAGACAGGCCTTTTTGGATCTCTCAGACCCCAGCGAGCCTGGAACTGTAGCTGGCAGCGGCAACAGTGTCAGCGCAACCATGGCCCCCGGCAGCGGGACTACAACAACCAGATCCGGGCTGTTTGACCCAGAGTGTACAACAGTAGCCCCTGACCTTCGCCCCGTGACGTCAGAGGGCTGGCTCAAACTCCTGGACACGCCCGCCCTCCAAACCAGGAAGCCGAGCTACGGCTCGGCCTTCCGACCCGTCGTTAAGGATGCCGAGAGCATCGCCAAGCTCCACAGCAACGGCGGAGCAGTCGCTGGGACAACAGATGAGGACTTTGTCGTGGTCGCCAGGTCAGACCGCCACCAGCGGCTCTCGCCCAGCAGCAGCTGCAGTTACGGAAGTGACAGTGGAGGAGATGGAGAGGCGGAGGGAATGGAAAGCGAGGAGGAGGGGGAGGTGGACGTGGAGTCGTCGAAGCAAGAGGACGAGGATGAGGAAGGGACCTTCGCAAACAGGCCGCCGCAGGCCCAGACCAACCTGTACCTCCCCGCATTGAGTGAGGAGAGGGGGAAGGAGAGAGGGAGTGGCGCTGTGTACACCAGCACCTCCCCTCCCTCCTCCTCGGACCCCACCCAGCAGGAGCCCTCCAGCCTGCCTGCCTCCCCGACTGCGAGCCTGCCTCTCTCCAGCTCCACCCCGCCTCACCGACAGGACCCGGCTTACAAAAACGTAAATATCCCCCCAGGCCACTTTAGCTAATTATTATTTAAATGGTGCTGCAGTCAGGCAGTGATGTGATCTGCATAAGCAGATTGATAGGCTGGTTTCTCCCTGTAGAAATTGAAACAGTCACCCCACTCTGATCCTGGCTAATAGGCCCAGGTGTGGGTTGTTTAAATGGCCACGGTGTGTTTGTTCTCCCTTTGTCACCCCAGCCTGTTAGGGCAACTCTAATCTTTAACCTGTCGACTCCCACATTAACCAGGCCTCTGAGAGGGAGAAAGGAGGAGGGAGGTAGAATTATGAGGAGCATTTTAAACCAGAACAGAGCGAAATCATCCATTGAGTAACATGCCGCAAACACAGCTGACTGATTTCAAAGACGGAGGTGGAAGAAAAGGGTTTAACCATATATTCCTAATTGGATCATTACAAATGAATGCTACCATTGGCTGATAAAAAAGCAGAGCGCCAAACGGGGAGAATACATTTGCCAAGTGATGAGTTACACTTTAGACTCCAGATTAATAATAAAATAAAGCAGGTTATATATTTATTATAGAAGAACAAATGAAAACCCATGTTAATATAAACAATAACCACATCAAAGAATATACATTACAAAGTCATTACTATGTGTTTTGGACTTGTTGTTCTGCTTTGTTGTAATTGAACTATATGATGCATAACATGTATGTGGAATTCTGACTGACTGTATGTTGTTTTCAGGCTCACAAAAATAGAGACGAAGGACTACCAGCGTACGCAACCAAAGACAACTCCAGCATCTCTGGTGAGCACGAGACATTTTCATCTTCTGTTAGAAAATTACAATGAAATATCAAATCAGTTTTGTGCAATTCACCATGTTTAAACTCTAACATTGTATTCTCTTCAAAGCTAAAAAGAATCACGCACTATTAATAATTTGCAAAACCAAGATACAGTTTCTTTTTCATATATAGTCTGTGAAAAAAAGCACTTTGCTCGCTCTGCTGTTTGCACGGGTTGCCTGACATCGTTCACCCAACAGTTGTTTTACAATGTCTTGGTTCCATCAAATGTTTGAACAGGTTTTACACTGTTTCATCAAATAGCATTACCCAATCTATTCCAGCAAACTGTTACACACTATCTGTTCCATCAGACGTCTGAGTCAGTTGTATTATGGCGTCTTTGTTTCATTTAGTGTCTGAGTGAGTGGCTTTATAGTGCCTCCGTGTCCCTGCGACGCTCATATTCCTGTGACGTTCCATTTGCTCCTCTCATCTCCCACTCTGACCCTTTCGCTGAGGAAAATGCCTTCGTGTGTATGTGGTGCCGTGTGAGCACACCACCACAAATCACACAAAGGACACACACCATGCGCACACTTAGTTATCTCCATGTGTCCGGATAACCAGCTCAACCAATGGGCCTTACTGGAACTCTCTTCCAGTCTGTCTCACTGTCTGTCTCTGTTTCGTTTTCTCTCAGATGAAAACAAAGAGCAGAATAGTTTCTTTGTGCCGGAGAGTGAAACCTCGGCGCCCGAATACTGGAGGGAAAGCTCAGGTACGAATACTCGCTTGTGGTTTTTTTTTTTTTTTTGGTGGTTGCAGAGCAGCTGCAGGTGGTAAAACAACAATGCAATCAATGAAGACAATACTGTAAACAATGTAAATGACATTTTAAGTACTCTTAAAAGTATGATTATTAGAAAATCAGGGTTCATTTAATTTCAGCATTTGGCTTTACTCTCGTAACTAATCTGAATCTCACATCGCAGAGCAAATCTGCTCTCTTTATAAGACTTCAGATGGAATCATGATCAAACATTTGCATCAGGGAAATAAAAAAAAAAAACAATCAAGCTTGTGACTAAATGGAAGTTAGCAAATTAGAACTACAATTTTTAATAACATGTAGAGAGCAAGAAAAGAGAATATTTGCAGTCTGACATTTAAAAGGTATCAATATTGAGAGGTAAATGAAAGTAAGAAAACATGTGGCATCATAATGGCATCAAAAGCAACAGTCCCTGTTGTCATTCAGCACACACAGGATGGATGAAGATGCACCGTGTATAATACAGAACGCGTATTACAAACGTATAACCTAATATACATAAGTGTCAATGGCATTTCTTCTTATTAGACAAGTGAGACTCGCAGTGAGAGAAAGCTCCTCAGTCTTCAGCTTCATCCTCCTCATTCTCCTCCTCCTCCTCCTCCTGTCAGACGTGAGTTAAGGGAGTCATATAAATACACAGAGACGAAACAGCAGTGGAAAGCGGATTCTGCCGCCGCTCTGCCACGGCTGCTCTCTTAAGCGGCGTTGTCGCCGGGGCTGTTACTCTTAGGGGGGCCGTTATAGTTCAACAAGAAAACATCAGCTCAGAGATAAGCAGCCACGCTGGCAATCTCCATCCTAGACCCATATCCCCGCCGACATAATTGCCTTTTTTTCCCCTCCTCAGCGCAAAAAACCTTTTCCCGTTTGAAAAAGATCACAGCTTATTGCCTTTTTATATCTGTCAGGAAGACATTAAAAGTGCTTTATGACATCTGTGCCAACATTTATATCTATCCCCCCCTCCTCACTCCCTCAACCCCTACACACACACACACACACACCGTAATGATCCCTGCGCATAATGTATAATGTATTTCGAAAAATTACACGAAACAAATTAAATGAGACCACCTTTCCCCTGATTGCCAAACGTCTCCCTGGGCGGTGGGAAGCTCTACGTGATTAGAAGGCCTGATTCCTCTGAGTCCCCCCCCACCCCTCCACTGTCTTTAAACTCTCCCTCTGTTTCTAGGGAGAAAAAATAATCTAATTTTCCATTTATGTAATGCAAACCGCCTTGGCTTTGACTATTCACGGTTAATTGACTGTCAAACGAGGTTGTTATCCTCGGGCACTGTCTGCAAATTTGCTTGTCAAATGAGACAGAGAGAGGAGAGGAAAGGAGAGGAGGAGTGAGGAGAGGAGAGCTCTCTCTGCTCTAAATGAGAGAGAGAAGCATGGGGAGGCTTAAGGAGCCGGGGATATGAAATGACTGGGGGAGAATATACACATCGAGTTTGCTGGATCGCTTCATTTAAGGTGCACAATGCCTCATTGTCACAATTCAGACGTTAGTGCAAACACATTACATACATACATGCAAGAACAAAATAGGAACTTTTAAACGGCTAAATTCGAAAACAGCGTGTGATGAAGATGTTTGTTGAAAGAAAAAGCGGATGGAGGATGGTGAAGTTTTAAAGCAACAAGTAGATTGCCTACAGCAGTAAAAAAAAAAAAAAGCTTTAAAAAGTACACAGACATAATATACACACTGTGAAAGTCTGCATGACGATAATAATACCCTTTTACATTGACAACAATACACCAGCCAACAAATAACATTGCTGACATTATAATGTAAATGTGTGAGAGCGCGGTAACCTGCAAGCTTGCAATTTGTTTTAAGCAAATGAGTGGAGTGGCCTTTTAAACTTCCACTTTTCGGCACAGACCTTCACTTCAGCTCCACAAGCTACGACATCGATTGACTCTAGTTTCGTGTTCGTTTGTTTTCCTTAATAGAGAGCAATATGGTCTGACAGCATGAAGAGATTGAACCTCTCGAGCAGCGAGTGCAGTAAAGGTCTCCAGTTTACAGTGCCGTCAAATTGTTACCGCAGACTTGCACCGACATCTAGAGGACAAAGAGCGAATTGCAGCGCTCGCACGCTGACGGGGCCAGTGAGGGAGAGGCCGAGGCGATGCAGAAATAAAGAAACGATCCCTCAGGACCGATGGGCATTCAGTCCATGACCAGATTATGATTCTGTGACTCACACATGTGTTGCATATTCAATATACTGCCTGATGTTGTGTAAGAATAGGATGGAACAACAACAGCTATAGGTGCCACAGTGTAGCTGATGTACTGTAACTGTATGTCTGACATTAGGAATGGCATGTGTGGGACAACAGTCTGAAATGAAGTCTCTCCGTGTTTTCAGGTGATCGAAGCCAAGGTGCTACCTCTCCTGTGCCGCTAAAGAAGGATGTCGAGAACATGGAGAAAGGTAAATATTTTCAGCTTGTAGATAAAATATGCCCACTCCTCTCAGATGGATTGACCATACCGATACATGCATACATTTATAACAAACAGCCCCCTTTTCTCTTTCTCTCCCTCGTATTTTCATTTCTCCTCCTTCCTGCTCCTTCAGAGGAGCTCCAGAAGGTTCTGCTGGAGCAGATCGACTTCCGGAGGAGACTGGAGCAAGAGTTTCACGCTCTGAAGGGCACCTCACCATTTCCTGTCTTCCGTAAGTCACTTTTATTTTCTTTTTTTTAAACTCACCTGGCTTTCCTTTCTCATTCTCTGAAGGGTAACTTCTCCTTCGCTGTCTTTCTGACGAACTCTTCCATTTTCTCCTCTCTTTCCCCCTCCTTTCCTACCGTCTCCTTCATCCTTCATCGGCTGTATTATAATAACTGTGCTTTATCAGTTACTCAACTACTTACGCTAATTTCAGATAATTTCCAAGACCAGATGAAACGAGAGCTCGCCTACAGAGAGGAGATGGTTCAACAGTTACAGATGGTAAGATTACTAATGACACAATCAGTGCTGAACACTGATGGAAAATAAATATCATTGTTACGCCTTTAAACGACAAATGAAAAACTCTTTTATAGACACATGAATATAAAAAAGCCTCGCTGCTCGCTTTGAAAAACAATCATGGTGATGATTTTCAGAAGGAATATAATTAAGACTAATTATGAAGCGCTTTCCAGTAAAATATAGTTACACTATTTGAACAGGGAAAGAAGAACTTAAAAACACATGAGGAAATGTGACAATAACAAACCAATTAACACCACAACTACGGTGGACCGTAGACATAAATATGAAATCCTAAGCCATGTCTTGAGACTGCAACAGAAGTAGACGAAGATTAAATAAAGCCATCAATACAGGACTGAACCGGACGGCTCTCCCATTGCTTATTTGTCCATCAAAAGACGGAGCCAATCATCTAGTTTGTCTTTCACGGGTGAGAAGTTCCTCCGCAGTTGTCTGAGTGTTTCCGTCCACATCAATCAACCGGAGCAGCTGGCAGACAGGCTGACAGACAGTGTTTGCCTTTGCGTTCTGACACATGCAGCGGCACACGCTCGCGTGCACATGATGTCAAACACACAGCACGTATACACACACCCAAACACACACGAGAGCACGCTGCATTTGTGTACCCGCAAAGGCAGACGACCGAACAGGCATTCAAGCTCATTTATAAGGAAACGCACGTGCATACTAGTGCACATGCACGGAAAAAACGGATATTCAAAGTTGACTAATGTGTCTAGAACCAGCAGATGGATCCGTCTGAGAGTAATGATACATTCATTTCACACAGACATTCAAATGAACTCCAGCAACATTTTTGATTTATGTTGCTGCAGCAGGTTTTAGAATTTTGATGGAATATCGTACCCAAACATCTCAACAAGAATATTTTATTTTCCTATTCTAAATCATCAGTGTAATGGAAACTTCATGTTATTTACAGTAAGTTGCTTCTTTTCACAAACGATTTCTGAGATAAAATAATGTTATTAACCTTCAAATAATATTATTTTAAAACTAAAAAGCCATTTTGCAAGAAATTTCAGATGACAAGTCACAAAGGTCAAATGCTTATAGCGTTCTGTTGTGGCTTTTATTAGGTGACCAGTTATTTGGGGATGTTTAATATCAAGGTTTACGAGGCTATATGCAGATCATATACTGTACTGTATAATATGTATAAAGGAAAAAAATATAATCTAACATTTCTGACTTTTTCTTTCTTTCAGATTCCCTACGCAAACATCATCAGAAAAGAAAAGATCAGCTCCCATCTAAACAAATAGCTAAACGGTGAGTGCTTTTTAATTAATTTGACATTGCAGCTTATTAATGGAGAAATATCAACATGGTAGATGTCAGGTGAGGATATAAGCATTTCATCATTTATAACACAAAGCAGCTGCGAGTAAGTTCAGCAAAGTTTAATTGCCTTTGAAATAGTTCTAATAGTTTTTTGGAAGCTGCCACCATATTTAGCCTGAATTTGGTTTGTAGCCGTACCGGGGATAAACATAGACTATCTGCAAATTAAACTAGTTTTATTTGCCGTAAGGGGATAATTTAATGGCAAATGGTCAAATTAAATTATATTTTGTTTAACTTGCGGGACAATTAGTTATCCTGGTCCAGCAAACTTCAGCCATCTGATAGCTACAGCTTAACATAGCTTAACAACGTCCTCTGGACCCATTGCAACAGACTAAAACACTAAACCAGGACATGGCACTAATGTTGTGTTTGCATTCATTTATTGTCTTCACAGCCTGAACCCACAAACTCCCATGTGAGAGGAAGCAGCTGTCTGGATTTCTGTGAATACCCCAAGAAGAAGAAAACAAAAACACTCACATGAAAACCGACAGAGAAATATAGGAGAGAGAGACTCAAACAGAAAGGAAAATTACGTTATATGAAATATAAGTACTTTTTTAAGTTTTCCTTCAACAGTGTTTTTTCTGCCTCTGCAGTACAACCTCTGTTAATAGCCCTGCACTTAAACTCTGTCTGGTACAAACAGCATTTTGACCAGTTTCTACTGCCGTGCTGTAGCACACTGGCTTCCTCCCGGTTTCCTCTCCCCTGCGTCCAGTTTATTCCCCGAACTGAAATGGGCCAAAACTGTTGACTAATGGGGAAACAGAATGACTCCTCCTCTTTTCATCATTGCTGCTTTGGCAGTCAGACTCAAAGCTTTACCCAACCCGGACCAAAGCGACCACAACCTTTCTGGTCTTTTGTGAATTTTAGGGCTGTTGACGAGCACCAGGAAGGCAGCTGTAGACTTTGTCAGAAAACTCTTCTTTTCCGAGCTCTCAACAGATGAAGAGCAAGAGGAGAGAGTCATAGAGAGAGTAAGACTGGCCGTTATCGTCTATGACTCTGACTGCTGCCGGCCCAACTGTACATACACCACACTGTGGATGAGGACAGACTTCACACTGAGATTGTCGTGTGTTGTTATTGTTGTTGCCTTTGTTTCACCAAATGGGGTCCCTGAAGAGAAACCAACACACCAACCTTTATAGACTGGCAACAGGGATTCCCCTCATCATGTCCAGTCGTGTTTATTGACCAAAACAAACTCCCATGTGAACACAAATCAGCATTACCACCGTTTATATTGTGGAGGGTGTGAGTCATTACTGATGAGGATAGATGTTGGTGGGGACTTGATGCGCCCATGTTTAGTCTGTTAGATGACCCAACTTGAATATGCCATGAAGAACAAAATAATAGGGGAAAAGTACTGGTGTTTTAGGTTTTAAAGTATTAATACAGGGTGGTATCACAAAAAGGGCATAACTAATTTTACAGTGGCAGAACAGTTCAATAGTTTCAGTATTTGGGAGTGACCAAAACAAAAGGCTACGTGGTATTGTGTTCAATGTTGCTGCACTGATTATTTTTCACCTTTTTATTGATACAGGAGGAGAATCCTTTGGTCAAAGCCACCCTTAAGATACTTTTAGCCTCCACCCATATTTCTATCCTTCATCGCACATGCTTCACCTCCACCCAGAGGTGAAGGTGATATTGCCACCATCAGCTAGATATGTGGGATGTCTCCAGATGGTGAATCGACTAGTAAAGGCCAATTCTGTGTACTTGTTTGCTCTCCAAATGAGTCTCTGGTTCCGCAAGTGTGTCAGTGTTGTATATCTACTTGTAAATGATTTCACCTGACTGTATAAAATGTCGTAGTGAGAATACTGAACCTCACAGGCAGTCTATCTATATGTGTTTGTTTGTTTATTTATTTGAGTACCAGGGCCTAAGACCCTGATTGTGAAAATATTATTTATTATAATGTTAAAAGAAATAGACAGCAACATGTTGTTGATGACGACGATGATGATGGTGCAGTCAAGTGTATGTCAGAGAGAATTAAAATGAGAACTCACCCACCTTGTTTATAGAATGCAATGAATGAATGGATAAAGTTGTCATTTACTGAGAGAAATGGTATCATTATAAACTGTTAATGCAGATGTATTTAAATATGTTCTTGTAGTTTCTCTACTATTTATGTGTAAATTAAAAGTCTATACAATAACCAGCATGTGGTTTCCATGATTAGACATGACCACAACATAATCCGTTTGGTTATTTTATATATATATATATATATATATATATATATATATAAATATAT
>NW_022280046.1:4115585-4150757 GCF_004355925.1 Anarrhichthys ocellatus
AGCCAGGAGCACTAGTATTTAGAGGTCTAGGATTTTACAATGTGCTCACTCTTTTTCTTCCTTTTCTCACAGTGCCATTGATAATAGTGAATTCGGCCAGCATCGTCCTCTTGTTACTGTTTGGTTGACAGCGTTCCACCAAATGCCAAAAATGAAGCCAGAGGACCAGAAATGTGCCAAGGAACAATCGCACACACACACACACACGCACACACACTGAGCAATATCCGTCATCCAGAGACCTTTTCCAGCCATCAGCAGGATGGAGAAGATCATGGAAATAGAAAACTTCAGTCAGCCTGCAGGTGTTTTCATCCAAAGAGAAGAACCGACCCGTCAGCCGGTTTACATTATTACTGGTGTGGACTGAACACTTTGACTAAACCTAACTTCACCTGCTTGTCAGTGTGACACAAAAGGAGAAAATGGAAGTGATTATTCATCGTACCACCACACTTGATGATGATTCTCTCGTCATCCAAAACTTTTTTTTGTGCTGTACGGAGTGTATAGTCCTTGTTTTCACACATTGAGATGCAATGATTTGTGTTAAATGAGAAACATTTAAGGAGTGTTGTCAGCAGTAGGGCTGCATAGTATTTATTATGTGCTATTGTATTGCTATCTCGGGCTATAGCTATCTTTTTGAAATTTTCTAATTTAGACATTTTGGGGGGGGGGGGGGGTTTACACAAACAGTGTTTTTTTAAGACTGGCTCCTGTTTCAGTCAGGGACTACAGATGAAAAATAGCCTTTTGGCTAACTCTGGGGCATTTACAGGAATGTTGTATTAATGTGCACTTTCTCTGCAAAATAAACCAATAAAATAAGTTTGTATTTTAGACTTCAGTATTGTGTGAAGTTATTATGTGTCCTGAGATGTAAAAGTATTTACTCAGAAATAACATTGTGGCTACTGGGTAGGGAAAATACATGTTTAATTAAAGACTATTGTCAAACTGTTAAATTAATGAAATATATATATTTTTTATGTTCCAGTTTGACTTCTCACAACAATGCAGTATTATATGATGGCCAATATGTAGTCTTCTGTACCAAAACAGCAGAACTACTACAATTCTTCACTTAAAGCCTGGTTAGTTGAACATTATCTTAAGCCGTATACACCTTCAACACCTAATGGGGACATTTAGCTTGAGAAGAGGCATTGGTTGGACTATTATCTGATCGGTTGCAATGAGGAAAATCCAAAATCCCGATTGTCATTCTCAGTTATCGCTTCCTATTGATGTGTAAAAATGTTCTGGGATTTATCTGTAAGAATTAATTTAGATGTGTTTAAATGTGGATTTTAAGACTAACCAAAAACAGCTCTAAACAATGCACCTGCACTGTGCACAAACTGCTTGTCTTGAAATAAATAGTCAATTTATTATAATTATTTTATGTTGTCTTTTTAATATAAAAAAGAGTGGCTTAAGCCAAAGTGCTTTACAAATGACCCCCTTCTTGCTGATATGGTAATGCATCTTATAGCAGTACTTTTTACTTCCACTTGAGCTAAACTGGGCCTTATAACTTGTATTTACGTGTGATGCTGTTTTACGGCTCAACTTCTACTCTGAGTAAATATTGACGTATTTCTCTCGTCTCGATGTTTGTCCATCTATCCCTGCTCCACTTCCTAACTAATCCCCATATGTTGTGAATTATCACAGTTTCCACCCCCAAGTAAGCCCCACAAACATTTTCATAAACAATACTGCAGTTTTGAATCTAAATACATGGGAGAGGGAGTGAAAGGGGATCTGCTGGAATTAGAAGCATATGTTTATCAGGGGGATTTGCACTGTAAAGCCACTTTGATCTGTGATTAGTCCGAGTTTAGCTGTGGGTTCACAGTAAAATCTGTAAGCGATCATACATGAATATGTATCTGCACATCACAGGTCAGGATGTGTGGTGTTTGGGTGTCTGGCCACGCAATGATACATCATTAGAATGTGTTTTGTGGCTGGATGTGCTGTTTTTAATGGACTTAAAGATGCACACATTTTCCTTTTTTATCGTTTTTTAAGTTTAATGAGTTTAAGTCTAATAAGACAAGCTCAACTTTTGAAAGCTATACATTATTATACTATATATTTTTAGTAATTGAGTATTATGCATCTATATAACTAAAATTAAAAAATAAAAGCCTAATGTTTTGAGACTTTACACCATGATTTCTGTCCATCAGAACAATATAGATAGAGCTTTTGATTCAAATTTAGAATAAGTATTGAAATAAAAGATACATCAAATTGTTTAATGCATTTTAATGTTATATACTAACACACAATTGTGGAAGGGAGACAAATCTGGAGGCATGTTGAAAACATATTGTTCCCAACAGTAAACTGTTTGTAACCAACAAAGTTCCCAAAAATACCAAGAACCGATGAAAGCACCAGGAGAGAGAAACTGAGCAGTAAAAGAGGTTAGCAAAAGAAAAAGAAAAAATCAGATATAAAATCAGAAACAAAACATTCCATAAAAGCAAATATTTTGATGAGGGATTAAAAAGATGGTGCTTATTTAGATCTTTAGTCTGACCAAAGACATAGTGAGATTAGTTTTCCAGTGCTATGTTTACACAGTTGAGGAGCTGCACAATATTTTTGTGTAAACCAAAACTGAAAACTAAAAAACAACATTGGGAAACAGTGTTATTCACTGGAGGTATAAAGAGGATTTGATCAGTGCTGTCTGGCATCGTGCAGAGAGAGGTTTTTTTTTTTATCGTTTTGATAATACCTCCCCCCATATTAAATCTCTCCGAATGCCCTAAAAGGCCCACTAATACGATACATCTGTTGGTTGTTAGTGGGATGGGGCACATATGTTTTTTTATTATTATAATGAGTGATCAAGTGGTTAAGGATTACCCTCTTATCTGATTATAACATAGAAATTGGAAAAAAATAATAATAATAGAAAGTCATGTAAAAAGAGAGTGTTATTGAAAAAGAAATCAATAAAAGGAAAAACAAAACATTAAAAACTGAAAAGATACAGGAATTGAAAGAGAGAAGAAGCCGTCGTGGTGTTTGAGCTGTAGAGCAGCACTGAGCTCATAGTGACGTATGACGGCAACACACTTTCACACCAGCGAAGAAGAAATCGTCAACAGGAAGTAGGAGCCGCAGTTGCTGAAGGTTAGCTGTGTAGTTTGCCGACTTTCTAAACATCTTGAACTGTATTCAGTTATTGTGCCTTTTGTGCAACCAAAACTGCAACATTTTGTATCAGCAACGAAGTTGCTCAGTGTGCAGAACTGAAACAAGTGAACGTTACCGGCTAAATGAATGCAAATTTAGCTTCTTCTTTTTTTTTTACCATTAATGCAGGTTTAACAGTGATGTTGACGATGAAGACTGTTTGTCCTGCAGCTGTTTTATCAATAACATTTTTAGACAAATTTAGACGATGAATAAGCTATATCGTAATAATGGGATGATTATGATGCTGTGTTGTGAAGCTTGCCTACTTCAATGTGAGCTAACCCCTTAAACACCACCAACAACCCTTTATCTTTACAACATACATCATGTTCTGCATCTGCTTATTCCAACACTTCCCTGAAGCTACAGGAGCTACACAGTGCTTACACTGGGTTGAGTTCTGCTTATCTTTGTCACAGCAGACATTGACTTGTGGTAGTAGGGAAAAAAGCACAAGGTCATTAATACACCTGATGTATTTAGGAACTTTGTGATCTCCAATTGAAAATGAGGTTATGTGTAGTTGAACAACGTTTATTCACACTTCGGTGTTCATTCAGGCTAAAGTCATATAAAGACTCAATACTTACAGACGCACCAGAGGTAGAGAATTGTGAAGCTTGTTAAATTACAGCCCCAATTTCCATTTAAGTTCCTGCCACACACACACACACACACACACACACACACACACAGAAAAATAAGCTTATTCTCAGCCCGGGAAATTTCTCACGGCACGGTTTCCTGTTTTTAGTAGAGCTACATAATAGATCCGTGTGTGTGTGTGTGTGTGTTTAAGCTGTTCTGGTTGGGTAATAAGAGCATTAATTGTACCCTCACATTGATAACTACATGACAGAAATCCAAGCATGTCTAAATAATAGGGGATCACACAGTGAAATAGCGGTAAAAACACAATCCCGAAATCTGTAGTCGAGGCAGGAAGCCATCAATTCTGGGGACAAACTGGTCAATAATCCTCTCATTTTGGCCAATATAGTGTTTGAACAACGCAGTAATCTGACTAAATCTGCCTCTACCTATGTGAATTATGATTAATGTATAAGCTCTAAAATAATACATTATTATGAAAGAATAAGCTTTTTTAAACTGAGTCAAGCTCCATTTACAGTGGACCGTGGTCAAATTTAGCAGTTTAGAAAATCCTGATCGGAGGCTGCACTCCAAGCAGCTCTTATCTAACAGTGTATCGGTGGCTGCAGGTTCTTTTCCGTTTTATGTTCATTCAAAGTAAGTGAAAGTAAAAACGAACCAAATTAATCTTGTCATGTGAGTGGATTTCTATAAAGAGTGTAGCGAAATCTGGAAACGTTATGGGTTGCCAGTGCACATTTGTTTTCAAGAGTGTCAGAAGTTCACCATGTCCTCCTGTGCAGGTCTCCAACATGGCGGGCAGACGGGCTCTGAAGGCGGTGCTCATCGACCTGAGTGGAACTCTACATGTAGAAGACGCAGCAGTGCCTGGAGCGCAGGACGCCCTGAAACGGTAGGAAAGCGCTCCCACACCAGGGAAGTGGAGGATCTAGAGTCTGCACCAATGAAATAGAAATGAACAATGTTGCTGCCGGTCTTTTGAAGGAAACCACTATTCTAGGATGGTTGCATAATTCAATTTGTTATTATAAGATGTTTGCTTTTGTGTTTTCGGTGCTGTCAGGTTACGGCAGGCGTCCGTAGCTGTGAAGTTTGTGACCAACACAACAAAGGAAAGTAAGAGGCACTTACTGGAACGACTACATCGTCTCAACTTTGACCTCCAGGTGAAACATCGAAAGCCGTGTATTTGATTTAGTGCAGATGTGTTTACTGTGATGTTAAAGCTTGATTCATAAAGGTGATTCATTAAAGATCAGCACTTGAAGTGATTCTTCTGCTGTTTATGACCTCTGGAGTGACGCTTTGGTTCCTGACTCCAGGAGAAGGAGATCTTCACTTCACTGAGTGCTGCGAGGAGTTTGTTAGAGCAGAAACAACACAGGCCGCTGCTGCTGGTGGAGGACAGTGCACTGGAAGACTTCGCTGGTACGAAAGCTGTTAGTTTGCACTTGTGTGTGTGAAAGAGAAAACGTGTTTCAGTTGGAGCTTTTTCTTTAGATGTTTATTCTCCATTTTTCTTTCTTTTGAAACTTTGTTTCAACAACCAGAATGAAAAGTCCCTCTTTAGTTCTTGTGGAGGATATTCTATGAACCGAACTTTCCTCGAGACTTCAGGTATGACGTATGCAGTTATACACGCTCAGGGTTGCAGTTCAAAGAAAGTAGACAGAGATCCGACAGGTTTTAAAGATAAACAACATAACATTTGACAACAGCCCCAATAGGTTGCTACAACTATAAACAATAAAAGAGTTCTGTAAAAATAAGCTGATCAACTGACAGTTAAATGCGTTCAAAAACTCTATGTTACCGCTCTCCCTTAGGCCCACCGGAGCTCTGGCTACCTGCCTTAAAATAGGAGTGGTAACAAGGGGAAACATGGGGAAACAAAGGGTTTTAGCCCCAGGCAAGGCTCCATATTGGATTTCCATAATGAAATATAATTGTAAAACCCATTTATTAAATCCAAAGCACAAATAAGTTAATACACTCAATATCTAATGGGGCAACAAAGATACAATTCCTCATATTCTGCATTTGGCTCCTACAATTATTGTTATTGTTCATCATTATTGGCACTCTGCATATTGCTGCTGTTAATCAAAAAAACATGTATTTCCATTCCAATCTGTCTTTTTTTCAGCAACTACAAAACCCGCCTTGGTTTTTATCTTGACCACCTTTTTTTAAGAGGGTTTGTTGATGTTGCCTAAACCCATCAGATTGTTTTAAGAGTCACAAACCTACTGCTGTAGCTGATCTTGACCTCTGAAGTTATTATTTTTATTTGCATCACTGAACAATCTATATGTAATTTCATTAAATTTAACTGACAACTGTTTAGTTGTCAAAAAATACGAAAGCTCATATTGTGTCGAAAACCCAAACTTAGTAAATTAGTTGCTAAATGAAATGATCATATCAAGATGAATACTGATTTACTAATCCTACTGTATGTATGTCTTTCCATTTCCAGGCATTGAAACCTCCGAGCCAAACGCTGTCGTCATCGGGCTCGCTCCAGATCACTTCAACTACCAAACACTCAACGAGGCTTTCAGGTGGTCAACTCGTTCATTAAACATAAGCTTCAAGTTATTGAGAGGTTTGCTGGCAGGTTACTTAAGGTCAGATTTTGTAATAGTTTTTCTCGCTGGTATGAAAAATCACATTTATTTTTTTGCCATTTTAGTCTTCTCTTGCTGTGCTTCATTTCCTCAGAAAATTAGATCTAAATCAGCTATGAAGTTTTACTGACCTTCCTTTTTGACCATAGAACTTACCTCCTGCGATAGTACCAAAGTTAGTAACTGAAAATGCCATCTAAACTTTGTGCTACTTTCCCGTCTTTTTCCCGCTTATTATTTTTGATCAGTACATTGAAGTATGTTAACCGTGTATATTTCTCCCCAGAATGATTCTGGATGGGGCTCCTCTCATTGCCATCCATAAAGCTCGGTACTACAAACGTAAGGATGGTTTGGCCCTTGGCCCCGGGCCCTTTGTGACGGGACTTGAGTACGCGGCGGACTGTAAAGCTACTGTGGTGGGAAAGCCAGAAAAGGCTTTTTTCACTCAGGTTAGAAATTTATATTTTTACGGGGTTCCAAGTTTAAAAAAAGAAAAAAAAGCTTTTGCATTCATCACAAATAGTTTTTTCTTGTATTGTCTGAATTGATGTCATGGTTATGAAAACATTATTAAACTCTAAATGAGACCTATCTTCTTTTGGTTCTTGCCTTTAAACAGGCTCTGTCTGATTTGGGTTGTAGCCCCAATGAGGCTGTCATGATAGGCGATGTAAGTATATTGTCAACTGTGATTCATTAACAGCAAATTAATTAAGTTCAATTTGAATGTTCAACATTTAGTGGAGAGACTGGAGTGGCTCATTTCTATACACAAGGGCACGGAGAGTGTGAGCGACCTGTCACTTAAAATGTAAATTTATTTACATACCTCAATTTTTTACTATTTGATAACAATATGAATAGACCTTTAGAAAACATCTTGCTTTTGTAACTTCCACCCCTAATATAATAAAACTTTTGGGTATTTCTGTTGTAAAGAACTTATAACTATTTCCACAGCAGCCTGGGAACACGAGTGAAGTAACATGCACACTTTAATTAAAGTGGGTTCACGGTGATTGGTGTCCTTTTGCTGTTTTTATCATAGGATGCCAGAGATGATGTAGGCGGGGCTCAGAATGCAGGAATGTTGGGAATTCTGGTCAGAACCGGTAAGAAAAAACGTCCTTATAGTTTCCTCTCCTCCCTCCATTAGTTTCACTTATTCTGTCATACAATACAGACTTTTTATTACTTTGTTGGACTTACTATACTTTGACGACTTTATCGACTGTACTATGAATATTTTGTGAATTTATTTCAACATACAAAGCTGTGACTGTTGTATAGCTTTTTTTTTTTTACATACTATAGTAATACGTTTTTCAACAGACTATTATGATTTTTTTTATAACTTTCTTTGGACATTATATATTATGAATATTTTGTGAATCTTTTTGTGACCCGAAAATGAGTGAAAAATCAGACTTTTTTTCCCCGACATACTATGCTATGACTTTTTTCACAAGGAATGCGAACAGCAGAAACAATTTTCCGGCCAATATGGCTGATATCTTAACATCAAAAATTATACACCAGGGAAACATTATCCATCAACTTTGAGCACCAAGCATCATTGCTGTGAACAGTCTGCCTCCTCTTGTCCCACCGGCGTCCTGCATCCTCCTGCGGTCTGCCTGTAAAGTGCTCCTTAATCCACGATGCCACAGT
This sequence comes from Anarrhichthys ocellatus, assembly GCF_004355925.1. Classification (NCBI taxonomy): domain Eukaryota; kingdom Metazoa; phylum Chordata; class Actinopteri; order Perciformes; family Anarhichadidae; genus Anarrhichthys; species Anarrhichthys ocellatus. Next base: position 4,123,730 of record NW_022280046.1, read on the forward strand.
AGAGCCAGGTCTCTGAAAATATATCTTGACTTTTCTTCGACATGCTATACCAGGGGTGGCCAACCAGTCAGAGACTAAGAGCCACATTTTTTACTGTGTTACCGCAAAGAGCCACATCATACACATGGGCACACATGAACATCACCCCATCCCTTCCTCTCTCTCACACACACACACACACACACACACACACACACACACACAGACCTCTGCTCAGCCAGATTTATTGTAAATGTCACACACCAACATGATAATGACAGAAATTGACTCCTACAGTACTAAGACCACAGGCCAGTCATTTTCAACAATGAACATTGTGTGCACAGTCTCACACACACAAACTCTCAGTTCAACCAAGTCCACAAACAAAAATATAATAATTTACAATAGCGTTTTTCTTTTACTATGCATGTTGCTTAGTGGGACTTCTGGCATTCCTTGCCTTGAACAATTCTCTTCAAATCTGGCTTGTATTCCGTTGTTGCCACTCGAAGCAATTCTTTTTCATGGGTGTCAGTCAGAACAGATCGATGCTTTGCTTTGATTTCACGTGTTTCAGGGTAGAAAACACAGACTCGCAGACGTATGTTGACCCAAACATTGACAGTATCTTAAGCGCAGCCCGTTTGACATTGGGGTATTTTTCCATTGGCACACTTTTCCAGAACTCAATGGTCCCTTCCCTTAAAGCAGGTTTCAGTTGGTCCTCCTCACAAAGATCGATCATCTCCAACTCAGCCGCGGCCTCATCTGTGACTAGCGGGGCTTTCAAACAGTCCGTCTCCGCATTAAATGGGTCGAGGAGGAACGTAATCTGTGGCCTTTTCAGTTGTAGATCACGGAACCGGGTCACAAAGCTTTCGTGCAGGTTTTCAACCAGTGTTGCATATCTGGCTCTTTGCTTATTCAGGGCGGCGCTGGTGACTTGCCCGCTGGCTTTTAGCAGAGTGGGAAAATGCGTTAAATCTCCCTTTTGAATATGCGCCTTGAACAGCTTCAGTTTGTTGACAAACACAAGCACACTTTGCACCAGGTCAGGCAGCATTTTGAACTTACCCTGCAGGGTCAGGTTCAGTCTGTCCAAGTGACACAGCATGTCGACCAAAAAGGCCAGATCCATAATCCACTCGAGGTCCGAGAGATCGGGATAGTCCTTGTCCTTCTCTTCCATGAACAGTTTCACGGCATCCAAAAGCTCAAAGAAGCGAGAGAGTACCTGGCCTTTTGACAGCCACCTCACAGTGCAGTGCAGCGGCAGGTCACCTGGAAGCCCTTGGTCCAGCTCAGCGATGAGATTCTTGAATTGCCTGTGGTTAAGCGCATGTGTGCGGATGTAGTTGACGATTTCCATCACAGGCTTCATGACGTTGTCTAAATTCAATGATTTAGACACGAGTTGCTCCCTGTGGATGATGCAGTGGAAATTCCAAAACTTGGGAAATGTTTGGTCAGCTTTGCACAGCCCCACAAGCCCGTTCACAGATCCGATCATGGCTGGCGCTCCATCCGTGGCTATTGCAGTTAGTTTCGGTATGGGCAGATTTGCTTTCGCAAATGCAGCCATCATTGTTTCTTTCACATCTATGCCACGGGTTCTGTCTTTTAATGGCACAATATCAAGGAGTTCTTCTTTGATCACACAATCGTTTGACACAGACCGTGCAAATATTGCCAACTGAGGCTTGTCTTGTATGTCACAACTCTCATCCAATGCAACACTAAAAAATTCTGACTTACTTCGACATGCTATACTATGATTTTTCTGACTTTTTCGACATGCTATACTATGATTTTTCTGACTTTTTCGACATGCTATACGACTTATTATGACTTTTTTCCACATGCTATACTACGACTTATGACTTTTTTCCACATGCTATACTATGACTTATTTCGACATGCTATACTATGACTTTTCTGACTTTTTTCGACATGCTATACTACGACTTATTATGACTTTTTTCCACATGCTATACTATGACTTATTTCGACATGCTACACTATAACTTTTCAGACTTTTTTTCGACATGCTACACTATAACTTTTCTGACTTTTTTCGACATGCTATACGACTTATTATGACTTTTTTCCACATGCTATACTATGACTTATTTCGACATGCTATACTATGACTTTTCTGACTTTTTTTCCACATGCTATACCATGACTTTTTTCCACATGCTATACTATGACTTTTTTCCACATGCTATACTGACTTTTTTCCACATGCTATACCATGACTTTTTTCCACATGCTATACCATGACTTTTTTCCACATGCTATACTATGACTTTTCTGACTTTTTTTCCACATGCTATACTATGACTTTTTTCCACATGCTATACTATGACTTTTTTCCACATGCTATACTGACTTTTTTCCACATGCTATACCATGACTTTTTTCCACATGCTATACCATGACTTTTTTTCCCCACATGCTATACCATCACTTTTTTCCACATGCTATACTATGACTTTTTTTCGACATGCTATACTATGACTTACTTCGACATGCTATACTATGATTTTTCTGACTTTTTCCACATGCTATACTATGACTTTTTTCCACATGCTATACTATGACTTTTCTGACTTTTTTTCCACATGCTATACCATGACTTTTTTCCACATGCTATACCATGACTTTTCTGACTTTTTTCCCCACATGCTATACTATGACTTTTCCCCACATGCTATACCATGACTTTTCTGACTTTTTCCCCCACATGCTATACTATGACTTTTTTTCGACATGCTATACTATGACTTACTTCGACATGCTACACTATAACTTTTCTGACTTTATTCTACATAATATACCATGACTTTTTTTTTTAAACATTCAACGAGGCAAGGATATTTATTGTCTTTACGACAAAATGCAGTTGTAGTCCATTTACTGCCAGAGTAAAAACTTGACAAACAAGACAAACAGTTGTACATTCCTGAATGAATTGGCATCACAAGGAATGTGAACAGCAGAAACAAAACAATTTTCCGGCCAATATGGCCGATATCTTAACATCAAAAATTATACACCAGGGAAACATTATCCATCAACTTTGAGCACCAAGCATCATTGCTGTGAACAGTCTGCCTCCTCTTGTCCCACCGGCGTCCTGCATCCTCCTGCGGTCTGCCTGTAAAGTGCTCCTTAATCCACGATGCCACAGTAGAGCCAGGTCTCTGAAAAGATATCTTGACTTTTTTTCGACATGGTATACTATGAATTTTCGTTTTTCAACATGCTATATTATGATTTTTTTTCCGACACTCCATACTGACTTTTTTGTCTTTTTTTGACACTTTGACAAATAAACAGTTTCAGGTCATTTTTTTTGTTGCTTCATCAACCTGTTACACTTAAAAAAAAAACTGTATTATTAATACTGTTGGTTAGTTTTATTGATGGCATTTCACCTCTTCCCGTCAGGTAAATACAGAGCAGGAGATGAGAAAAAAATCAACCCTTCTCCCCACCTGACATGTGACAGTTTCCCAGAAGCTGTTGAACACATCCTGAAGAACCTGCTATAAGCTTAGACGTAACAGAGCTCTACAGTTTCTTCTTCCAGATCAAAAATAAACATTTACACAAAAATGTCTATTTCAGGGTGGAGAACTACTTTTTCAAGTCCAGAGTGTTAAAGTAAAGCATGCATATAAGAATTACCAACCATCATTTGCAACAATAACAAATGTTTTGTCATTATGTATGAATACAAGTTTGAATAGAAAGATATCCAGCATCGTGTTTATGATTTTTGTACAGAAACTTAATTAAAGACAATAGTCCAGAATGCTAAAAAGTAAATGTAAAGCATGCATTTTAGAAGTACCCCCCCCATCTGTTGTCATAAATAAATGTGTTTGAATAAAAAGATATTCAGCTGTTACTGTTTATTACATATATGATCATTGTACATAAAATACTGCATACAAAATACAAGCACTGGCACAGATTGCATACAAATTAGTAGCACTGGCTCAGAATATCAAAGTTTAAAGCTTCTTGTTTTTTGGGTATTTTACTTTTTTTCCTTCACTCATGTCAACAGACAAAAATGCAATAAATTAAGCTTAATTAATTAAGCTAAATCTCTCTTAATTCAAGAAGTAAAAACATTGGCTACAGAATTTGAGGGGGGGGGGGGAGAAAGATTTTTCATTGACTGATGTCAAATATTCCACCAGAAGTTATATCATGGGGACATACTGAGGTCATTAAATTATGATTTTTGTTTTATGTAATGTGTGTGAGCTTAAAATAAGTAATTTAGAAAAGCCCTAATAAAGAGCACACTCTTACCCTGACTCCCACTAACAACAGTTGGTCCTCTGTCAGATATGCTGTAGTGTTGGTATAAAGTCTTTTTTCAAAAATGCCCCGTGTGTCAGACAGACTCGTACTCTCTCTCCCAGGCTGTGTATCTGTCCATCAGGTTCCTGGCCGAGGGTTTGGTGTGTGTGAGGACGTCCAGGAAGTCAGCTGTTGTCACAGTTTCCAGCTGAATGGCGGGCATGTCACAGTCTCCTGTGAAGGATAATGTAAATCAAGCTGCAGTGTATATAAGGGACACTTGACAGAGATCATGGCTGTTGTAGGGGTCCATCTTGCGTCGTAGAGCCAAGACTACTTTACTTTTGGTGTGCTGCAGCAAATGCCTTCACGCCTACACACACCTAACCTAGAACTAATACTAAGGAAACTCATGGCTGCCATCATGTTTACCCAATCACATTTCAATAAAACCATGGAGGGCGTTACCTCATTTTTCTCAGACAAAGAAAGACTTTCCAGTGAATTTCATCTCTCGAGTAACCAAAAGCTAAAATAAAGTTCACAATGAAGTAAAATGCCTACTGGAAATGCTGCCGTGGTTATCAGTATGCCATTCTGTAATGGCCCAATACCCAGATTTATTCTAAACACATTAAGCCATAAAAGTACAAAATTTGGTGCTTTTATAACAAAATGAACAATAGGATGCTATGCTGCCCCACTGTTGGTGTTTGCTGTCGTAGAGCATCAAATGTAACATGCGTTTCACCTACAACGCAGAGGCGTACCTACACACACGCCCACATATCTTTAGCACCTGAGGTGCACTGTGTTGATGAGGCGTTTGTTACAGCTTGCCAAAGTACACGTATACACTTACTCTAGCCGTAGCAAGTACACAGTGAATGTACTGTGCGTTAGTTGGCTGCATCATTTGACACCACATAGTGTGTGTGTGTGTGTGTGGTCCTACCGTCCTTATGCGACTCCAGAGCATCAAAGATCTTGCGTACTGGTCTCATGGCGGCCTCCTTGCACACCAGTCTGAGATCAGAACCAGAGTAACCCTCCATCTCCTGCAACACACACAGGCAGATGAGGCCTAGCTGATAAGCACTGTGTTGTGATTGTATTCTTTATTCTCTCCTCTCAGTGGCAGCAGACATTAATGACACGCAACACAGTAACACCACAATAAGTCATTTTTTCCAGGCAACAAAACAGACGAATAAATGATTTCAACACTTTAAATTGTCTTAATGAGTCTTCCTGTAACACACCTTCGCCAGAGTTTCATAGTCCAGCTCAGTCCGTAGCTCCACCCCTCCTGTGGAGCTGAGAGGAGGCAGCCAATGAGAGATCATGGCTTGGCGAGCTGGCAGGGAGGGAAGACTTACTAAAATCCTCTTCTCTAACCTCCTCAGCATGGCATGGTCCAGTTCCCTGAGAGGAGAGTGAGAACAGTTATAGAACTGTAGACGGCAGTTTATTTCTCGTTTACTTTTAGTCCAAATATCCTTTTTGTTCAAATTGTTTCCTTATGTATTCTTTTTTTTAAAATCAGGTTAACAAAGACGGCGAAATATGATATTATTTTAGGAAATAATCTCAACCCAACGAGAACCGAGTTGAGCAAGAGAAATAGAGAGTTATAAAGCAAAATAATGATTGTACATGCGTGTCCGCCGTTCTTCACAAACACACCGACTTGTTATCGGTATCATTGTGAGAGATATAATACTGATAGCCATTGAGGTTTGTACATGTGTGTTTATGTTGGAATATTACCAAGGCATGTTGGAGGCAGCCAGTACAAACACAAGGTCCTCGGATTTCGCCAGTCCGTCCATCTGAACCAGCAGTTCAGTCTTCATCCTGCGACTTCCCTCATGTTCTCCTCTGAAAACACACATCAGTCTGCTGTTATATCAGGTTTATATTCACCACCACATCAGTCTGCTGTTATATCAGGTTCATATTCACCACCACATCAGTCTGCTGTTATATCAGGTTTATATTCACCACCACATCAGTCTGCTGTTATATCAGGTTTATATTCACCACCACATCAGTCTGCTGTTATATCAGGTTTATATTCACCACCACATCAGTCTTTAAAGGCTCTTTATTGTGACATGAGTGATTGTAATTACAGAACCAACCATGTCAGTCTTTGCACGGTGTTCTGCCCATTGTAATCCTTAAATTATTAAAGGGCTTCATAATTATGGCAAAAAGTGATCATTTCAATTATTTTTCCTTGGATAATAATGATCAATTCTGTTTATTATACATGATGATTTAGAACTATTTTAGTGTAGTTTTGACTAAAAATACTCATCTGCATTCAGACCTTTATTATGACTAAAATGGTATATATAGTTAATACAAATTAACTATAATAATTTAATTAAAATTTAAAGCAAATGTCTGATGTAAAATCTTTGTGAAAAAATTAAAAAAAGCATTTCTGGGTTCAGAAATGACAGACGTCTCACAGTAAGTTAAATGTCTTACTCAAGGACAATGTGACAGGAGACATGGCTTCAGCTGAACGGACATACATGATTGTGTTTCGCAAAAAGTGAACTCCTAACCTTCAGGACGGGGGAAAAAACATTAACCGCACTTTGTGGTTTAGCTCACCCCATGTTGGTTCCTCTCTGGCTCATCACTGACTCCAGCTCATCCAGGAAGATGGTGGATGGGGCGTGGTACCTGGCCAGCTCAAACAGAACCTGCAGACATATGGATACACACAATAACCCAAATCCAAGCATAGTATAGGAGAAAACGAATGTAACCTGAAAATTTGTTGTATTTTGTTATTTGTTGCATTTGACCTATTGTGTGTGTTGAAGAAGGAAGAACCTACCCGGACCAGTTTCTCAGAATCTCCTCTCCACTTGCTGACGATGCTGGAGGCGGAGATGTTGAAGAAGGTCGTCTTACACTCTGTAGCCACGGCCTTGGCCAACAGCGTCTTACCCGTACCTGTGTGTATGCGAGTCAGACGGTCACAAGAATGTGCGGAAGAATTCCAAATTGTTGGACTTTTGGGACCGGAAATGATTTAATGTGGACCACTGATTAACAGCAAACAAACAACAGTTTTGTCTTTCCATCAGCAAACCTGATGAAGGTTTTACGGCACTGGAGGTCTTACCTGGGGGGCCATAAAGCAGCAAGCCTTTCCACGGAGACAGGATGCCTGTAAATAGCTGGGGGTACTGAAATGAGAGGAGTCTAATATGAAAACTACAGCACAGATAAACCTTTAACAAAAAATAAATAAAAATAAATAAATAAAAAAATCACATAACTCGATATGACAATATGTTACAGCTGCAAACATAATCTTCCAGCAAGAAAACATAAATTTCCATTTTCTGCCGGCCAATAAGATGCTGAGCTGTGTGCAAAGAAAACTGATTATCTTGATGTATAGCTGAGTCAGTGCTGCAAATACCACATACTACAAATGAGTCTGAATTCTAGGTGGCAAACAGAGTCCGAGTCAAATCACCAAACTGACCTTTATACTCTAGGGAATGAATAATAATAGAGATGGAAGTTGGGGATTGTGGGAAGGTGCAGGTGCGGTGTTATTCAATAAAACAGTTCGGCAGAACAGAGGACAGACGCATCAGTCCTCATCTCCGTCTGTAAATGTCAAGAGGATGCAGACAACCTGATTTGTTGTCATCATATCCATGAGAGGTCCAGGTGATGATGATAGAAGCGTGTATGTTCTGTGTGTGTGTGAGATATGTTTTATTTGTATTTGCAATATCTATATGAAGCGGCAAAATTGTATGAAAGTGTTTGTGTCTATACATTCTACATGCCATTATATGTGTGTTCCTGATTTCCCTGCCTATCTATCCATCTGTGTATGTTACCATATCAGCCCAGATATAGATTTAATGTCAGCCTAACAGACTGGCCTGACCCCGCCGCCCTCCTTCTCTTAAAGCCCTTTAAAGGAGATGTATTCAGAATCGAAGCTGGGCGACCGGTGCTGAAATACCAGCGTGCCCGGCCAGCGGCTGCACCTTAACGGGATAGACGATGGCCTCTTTGACTAATCGCTTGGCGTCCTCCAGGCCGATGATGTCCTCCCACCGCACGTTGGGGCTGTGCAAATAGATGTCCTATAGGGGTGAATACACACACAAACACACAGGGTGAGGGATGCATGTGGAAGATATCAGCTTGAACTACACACACCCCCCACACACCCTGGTGCGATTAGGCTTGTATAAATGGGTATCCTTTAGAGTGAAACATTCGGTAAGGGAAATAGATAGAACCTGGGCCTTCATTAATACAGCACATCTATCCATTCACAACAAAGCTCTCCGGTGCACTCTAGTGGGCATATTCAGTATCACTTAAAGCATATCTTTACAATTACGCGCCACAAGGTTGAGATCAAATCAGCCTCTCCACGTATGTTTCTGGTTTGTCAGCGTTTGCAATATAGTGTGTGTGTGTGTGTGTGTGTGTGTGTATAGTAGTACCCTGCTGATGATTGCAGCAAGTTCTCTCATCTCACCGCTCATTCCAGGAAAGCCACTGAGAGGCTTTAGCAGCCGTTCCTGCAACAAATCATAAACTCATTGTTATTGGTTGTAGTGTAGTTCTATTAGTAGCTTTGCTATTGTTTGATTTGATTGTTATCGTGGATTTTTTTGCAATGTAATTAAGGTTGTGTAAATGTAATTAAAATGGCAAGAAAAAAAAAGAAAGATTTTTTTTGCATGTTTAACAGACTAATTACCATGTAGTCTGAGTCACTGCCAGCTCCTTTGACTGCGTCATGAATGGAACCTTTGCCGTCAATCATTTGGCCCTAACACAGCCAACACAAGATGTGTACTCACTTAGGCGAACTACGGTATAATAAAAACAAACTGAAAGTGGGGGTTCAGTTTTCATTTCTTTATGAAAGCATGTGTTTGTATTTATCAGTTTATGCTTATACTTTGTATAAAGAGAAAAAAATGCAACTGCTAAATTATGTTAAATGGCTGTATTCATTAGGGGCTTGGCATCGTCTGCTATTGTCTTCTACTCTAAGGTGGTTTAGTTAGTAATGTTTTTATCAAAGACTGAACTCAATTAAAAAAAATAACATACTGTACACAAACACTGAGTCAGAATTTCCAATATCAATACACAAGGACACATTTTAATATAAAACACAAACAATTAAAACCTATTAGAAAATCTGGGAGCTTATTTCTGTAAAATTACAAACAAATAAAATATGTCTTTGTAAAAAAGAATGATCGCCTTCATCTATAAATAACAACAAACACTCCCCGGTACCTTTCTGTTCACGGCTGCCTCACCAGCTGGTCCGTTTCTGATGGAGGAAACGTTGAGACCAAAGTCTGACGACTCTGGAGGAGCAGAAGAGACGTTGTCCTGGAAACCCAGTCATCAGGATGTCAGAATAACCACCGTGTTATTTCAATATTCTGATTTTGGTTGTCCTGTGTTAAATGTACATTTGTATGTGAACAGGCAGCTGTCCTCTTGGCTCCAATTCCAGATTGTGGGCTCGGACACTTGTTGATTTTGGGAAGAGGCTTCACAGCTGAACAGGGACTCCTGCGGGACAAAGAGACACACGGAAGACATTTATCAATGGAAGAAGATGGAATCGACCATAATGGCTCTACCTAGCACACCGCACCTTATTTAACACTACTGAAAAATCTGTCGAATGCTTCATCAAATCAATACTTACAATGATGTTTCTGTAGTGTATTTTACTCGTTTAGTTTATATCATCAGCATGTATGGACAGTGAATGACTATTAAGTCTGAGAGATGGAGAGACTCACTTCTTTACTCCACCACTTCTTGCGTTTCTGTTTTCACCTTGACGTAAAAACAAAATATTCATTGACTATAATTGAGATGTAATGAATAAATCCAAATTATTCCGAATTTAGCCGCAAATTTAGCACATGAAGCATGAGTTATGAGCTCTGTGCGGCTCAGTGTTTTAGTGGAGGTCACATACCTGGTTCTGCTGTTCTTCTGATAAGTTTGGGATATTTCTGGAACTTGACGTAGTGATAACTCTCGTAGTCCATCAGCACCATCTCCAGATCGATGTTATCACAGACCTCGAACCTCCTCACACCTCCATTAGTCTCCTGGTCCAAGGCCACTGCTGCAGACACGTAGCTGGCGAATGGACACACACAAGATATCACACGCATGGACCTTGGACAGATCAAAAAGTAACAAGACACAAGGTCAGATATGTCTGCTGTCTTGTACTGTGAGCCTGAGGATTCCAATATGATTTAGCTTGAATGTGTTTTGTTGATGAATTGCATACGATGTGGCCAATAAAGTCAGACACTTTCTATATCGACACACACACACACACACACACACACACACACACACACACACACACACACATACATCATGTCCTTTCTGCTTTTTACAATGGACCAAGTGTAAACAGGTCACAGCCTTTATACTTCTGTTAAAGACCAAGTCCAGGATTTGAAATCTGCGACATCTCACGTGTCATCAACAGCCGTCCTGTCCTGCTCAATCAATCAATGCCGAAATCAAATCCAATCTGCGTGTAAGATCCCCACCTAAATGCTAAAAATGTAAAAACATGTGTTTTAACATGCCACTGCACATCTGGAGGTTCCAGCACACAACTGCATACTGACCCTTGCCCCAGCAGGTGTTGGTAAATGAGGATGAGGAGACTCTTCCTCCTCATCTCAGTCCTCAGCTCATCCTGTTGGACAGCGACACAGAACACACTCAGCACTTCAAACTGCGCACACACACACACACACACACACACACCACAACACACGACTGCTGCACTATACGAACAACACCCAGGACAAGTCACAGAAAACTAAATATCAGTAGAGGGCGACAAATTGCAAAAAATGACACCCACCTGACTAAGTATCTAGGCAACCTGTAGACGCCGACCTAGCTAGCCTAATTAGCTCAAGAGCTAGCTTAACTGCTTGTTGCGTAACGTTAGGTTAAGGTTAGCTAATTGTGACAGTTTAGCTGTTTGCTGCATAACGTGTGTAAAACGCATCGACCTGGATATATGCTAACTTCGCGTGTTATCTAGGCCAGTTGATTTGACCAGAAGCATAGCTGACGTTAAATTCCCTTCTCCTAGTAAAGTTGCTAGTTAGCTAAAAATTGAATAGCTTACCAACAGTTGTCCGTAAAACCTGCTAGAAAACACAAAAACAAAACCCCGTATTCACTCACCGCTTCCCGGGCTTGGTGGGCGACTTTTATTGATTGATAGGAAAGCTCCATCATGCCTCTGAAAGCTTAGTGAGAGGGTGGCTCTATGCTCCAGTTTCCTGATGTCCCTCAGTAGTTTAGGAAGTCTGCTTCTACGTGTTTGTGTGGGGTCGTATGTTTTGTCCCTCGGGGCTACCGTAGAGAAGCGTTACGTTAACGTATGCTTTCTCCTGTAAGTCGGTAAATAAATACAAACAATGCAGAACAAAGTACTGCAAAAATAATGACAATGCCCGAGAACTATCAAGATGAGGAACTTATGCAACCAGTGATCAACACGGACTATTATAACTTCATAAACCAAGTTATATTACAATAACGTAGATGAATGTATTGTACTTTTCCAGCAAATCACAAAGCTTTTTCATGCAATATATTACATACAGAACTCTAAAATTAATGGATAAATAATTAAATGTTGAATCATTTCACTCACAAATATTGCCATCAGGTGAGAAATTACATTTCAGCCTCATTAAAGGGTGAAATGTTGTTCCCTCTGAGATGGTGGAAGAAGATTTCTATCCAAAAACATCAAGTGATTTGATACTGAATATGTCCACTAGAGAGCAGGGAAGAGCTTTACTGTGAGTAAATTGAAGCTACACATTAATGAAGGCTCAGTGGTTCAATCCGTTTCCTTTATCTGATATTTAATTCCAAAGGATACTTACTGTATTTATGAAAGCCTAATTGCACGAGAATGTGTCTGTTTATGTACAAGCACAGACCAGCTTTCTACTCGTGTGACTGAATCTTGTATTATTTCAATCCATTCTTTGTAATATTTTCTACTTGCATCACTCACTCTGTGTGTGTGTGTGTGTGTGTGTTTGTTCACCCTTAAAGGACATCTATTTGCACAGCCCGAATGTGCGGTGGGAGGACATCATCGGCCTGGAAGACACCAAGCGATTAGTCAAAGAGGCCGTCATCCATCCCGTTAAGGTGCGACCGCTGGCCGGGCACGCTGGTATTTCAGCACCGGTCGCCCAGCTTCGATTCTGAATACATCTCCTTTAAAGAGCTTTAAGAGAAGGAGGGCGGCGGGGTCAGGCCAGTCTGTTAGGCTGACGTTAAATCTATATCTGGGATGATATGGTAACACACACATACACAGATGGATAGAAAGACAGAGGAAGGGTGGACATATAGCATAAACTCAAAGGCTACCAGCAATATGAACGTGTGCTATGACATGTGGAACATGTACACGAGCATGCACATTCACACACACGGGCAAACATACACCCACATGAAATGCACACGCTTCTATCATCACCTAGATGTCTCTCATGGATATGACGACAACAGATCAGGTTGTCTGCATCCTCTTGACATTTACAGACAGAGATGAGGACTGATGTGTCTATCCTTTATTCTGCTGGCCTGCTTTATTGAATAACACCGTCTATTCAGGCAGCATAACTCCAGCTACCCACACTCCCCAACCTCATCTCTATTTCTTATCAACTCTCTGGAGTATATAAGGTCAGTTTTGTGGTTTCACTCAGCTTGTGTTTACCACCCAAAATTACCCCCGATGTGTATTTTTGTTTGTTTTGAAGGACAAAGGCACCTGTGATGGATAAGTCAGGAGAGCTGAGTTCTTAAAATTGATTTGAAGTGTATGCATTTTAAAAAGCAATAAACCAGGCTTGTATAATTTTCCTTCAAAAACATTTATTTCTCCTGGCACGGTCAGTTTTTATCATTACCTTAGAGTAAATTGCACATCCGCTCATCAACATTTAAGGTACAGCGATAATGTTTCTTTGTTTCACTATCCATCCATGAGACTACACTGCTACTGTATATAAATAAAATAACTAGAGTTTGGGTAGTTAGACTAGAAACCCTATATGGCCCTTGATGGCTTCAGGCATCAGTCTAAAATTAAGACAGTTTCATCTGAAAAGGACGTGAACGGGGATGTGGAGAAACTAAGCAGCAACGGTTTGCTCGAACAATAAAATTTCCAAGTAAAGTAAATAAATATTTCCAAAAGACTTTGATTTTCTGACATTTTTTCCCTCAGCATTATATAACAATGTTGCGTTGTAGAAGAGGAAGCCTGTGGATACTGTTTTGTTTTTCCCTATTGGATTAGTGCAAAGATTCAGACACTGAACAGAGGCTGAGGGCACTACAGCCAAGTAGCCTTACTTGGTCAGAGCACAATATCATTCAAGTTTATCTCTACAGTTACATTTTTAAAAGGATTGTGTCATGTGAATGAATGAAATGTGGATAGCTACAGCATAACACAGGAGAGGTCTTAAGTACGAAGCAGCAGTTTCTTTTTTTCCCCATTTTCTAAGCCAAATAGGAATTACACAAAGGGCTCCTAAATTTCCCCAAAGTAGTACCTGTTGTTGTTTAACAGCACCAGTGTACAATATGTGGTGTACAATTTGAAAAACTGTCATTGGACTTAATGGATAACTCTCCATGTTTTGAGAGAAAAGTTGGGTTGTGAGAAGAAATGTGTAAATGGCAATCTGTTAGTGCACAGTAGCTCTGATGTAGCCAAGCACACACACAATGCCAGAGTGTCTGTAATCATTAAAACACTCCGAGCTTGCATGAAGCTGGCTATGACTCATACTGATTGAGCCATAAAATGGGACATTGCACTCACACACACACACACACACACATCATTTGGGCAGTTTTCTCCACCATATTCCATCTGGATTTCAACATTTTCCAAAAATCTATTGAATGAGGAAATGGGAGACAAAGTTCAAGAGCGGTCTGGACTTCGGAGCAAACAAGCCTCTTGGTTTTTTTTTGGCATGATTTACCGAAAAACTAATGCATATATATGTGAAATGGGTATTTACAAAGAAAATAGTGTGCTTTGGCTTTGCATTATTTATTTTTTACAAGCTAAATTGACGATTGCATATTTGTTTTAAAAGAGATTCCATGGTCCTCAAAATTGTTGTCTTTTTTTCCTCTCATAATTTCATGATCCATAATTATTTAAAAAAAGTGATTGGTTGGTTACAAATATTGTCTTATTATTCCCAAAATAAGAATCTTAGATTTGGTGAAAAGGTTTTTGGGGTTACATTCTTTAAACCAGATGTTTAAAATACTATTTAAGACCTTACAGACTACGTAGGCAGCTTAAGCTCTTACTGTGTAGACTAAGATGCTGAGTATCACTGAGGGACTCGTTGAGCGGTCCAGCCTTTATGGAAGTCAGTGGTAAATATTGCACTGTTGTTGATGCAGTTTGATGTCATAGGTTGAAGGGAAAGGGACTCAAGCACTTTATTTTGGACAGCCTTAACGAGGTGCAAAAACTTCAATGTATTATTTTACTGATGCTAATTTGGATAGTCTACAATTCCAGGTAACAATATTTGATCTTGAATGATCCAGCTCAGATTTCCCCCCCATGCTAGATGTTAAGTGTTCAGGGGTAAAGCTGTGTGACGACAAGGCGAACCTTTGATGCAATTGTCCTTGTGCAGGCGTCCAAGCCTCGATCGTGCCTCAGAAAACTCCAGCCTCTGTAAGTAGTGTACCAGCCTCGAGCATCAGACACTTGACATAGACACGCACGGTGTAGAACATTGTGAGGAAGTCCTGGGTGCTGAACAAGGTGTCAGCCAGAGCAAATCCCAGCGTGGAGGGGATGAAACCTCTACCGTACTCCACCATCCACGTCCCGGTGCTCCACTGGACCGACGTGGCCTCGCCTACACCATGTACGATAGTGTCACCTGTGGAGAAAGAGATTTGGAGGTATGGGAAGAGAAACAAACAAAGACAACAACACTATTTGCCATTCAGACATAGTATGTTTACACCATACATTTGGGAAAGACAGAAAATCAATCATACAAAAACATGAAGTTGTAGATTAGAATGTGTTATGGTATTACCAGGGTAGTATATTTCACTCTTTGTTGTCCCCTCCTTCCACTGTCTGAAGGTGCCGGATATGATGGTGTCAGAAATCTCGGCCCAGTAACGACCTGACCGATAAGAGAGCAGACATGGAGTCAAACTTCTGAAATCATTTTATTTTGTATTTCAGAAACCCTTTAATTCAGTACGACCATGACAAAGTTCAACAACTCGATCAGTATCCATGTTGAAACAGATGTTTCCCCATGGCATGGCAAACAGACAGACTTTCAGTCCCCTTCTTTCCTCACCTGAGTGTCCTCCTGTGTCCACTGCAGTGCCAAACAGCAGCAGGTACTCTGTGAGCGAGGCGTGGACTAGACACATCGAGCCCATCCAACCACCGGCGTTCACAAACACCCACTGCAGGTCCTCATCTGGAAGGATGTGGCCAGGATACCTAGTTTGATTATACTTTATTATTGGTTTGTTTTTTCATCTAGTGAATTCAATAACATGTATGCACACCAGGAAGGTTACTGGAAAAACAGCCTAAGGAAGAGTGACGGCTGAATATTAAACACATTCTAATAGATGCAGTCCTCCATGGAGGGCAGACTCAGCTCTGCAACACATCATGTAACATTGTATAGTATTCCTTGACTGAATATGGGTCAATTGCGGTTTTGACAACTGCTTCAACACTTGAAATTTGCATTAGACAGCAGCTATTGGTGCTTACATGCCAGAAATGTTTACCTCTTCCTCAGCTCCACCACCACTTTGGAGAAGGCCTGTTCATGGTCCTGTCCTGAATAACGACATGTACAGTATGGAAGGCAGTGAGGACTACTTAGGGTACTTACAGTCCTGTAGTTGTACTTTAAACTGCATTTCAGTGAAGTGAAGGTCGGTATTGATTTGATTTAGGTATACAGCTCCTCATTACTTAACTGGCTCACCTGCGTACTGTTTGGCCAATTTGGCGACGTCTTCTTTATTGAAAACGTACTGCTTGGTGGCCATCCAGTGTCGCAGCAGCAGCACGGCCGGGACGGTGACTGCGGTGAACAAGAACAGTTTTAAAAGCGTTCTGACTACAGACATGGTTGAAACGGACCGGACAGAGAGACAGCAGCGGGTTTGCCTACACGTGTACACAGAGGCGGACAGGTTGCTCCAGACACGCCATCGGGGGGTAAAGGAGCGAAGTGGAGTCCAAACTCCTTCTTCCTGGTCATGTGGGAGCGGGAGGTGCTGCTCAGCCAATCAGAGGACGAGTTAGTCGCGTGGCCGACGGCAAATTCTGGGTTGCCAGCATTGTTGTGAAACCCTCTTAAGGAAGTTTTTATTTATTTTGCATTCGTAGTAAAAATAAAGGCATCAACAAATGTACATTTTATGACTTTGTATTGAATGCAAACGTTTGATTGCCATTTTGTTATTAGTTGATCATTTTCGCCTTTCATTTTTGGACTTTTAGAGATTTGTCTTATCATATTGATTTGTCCCAAACAGCATGTTTGTTTCGTGTGTCAAAAAAACAGGAAGTAGGCCGAGGAGTTTCGTGGACAGGAGACAGTTTGGTGGCTATAACCTAACTGTTAATTAAAGGTCAGTGATTTAACGCCGGAGAGGTGACCGTTATCAAACAGCACCAACCAATATGAGCGGCACAACAGAAGTCAGTTTCGATCCAAAAGGTACGGAGCTTTGTTAAATTATGAGAGTAAAAATGATTCAATTCATTCAGGACATCCTGCAGATTGTTTACGTCTGTGCAGAGAATTTATTCAAAGCTCTATTAAAAAAATGGTTGTTTCACGTTACTTTTGCTCACTAAACGTCAAATCCACTCTTAACAGACGCTTTACAAATAAATAGGATATACTATCGAACTTTGCATGTATTTAATACACTAAATATATATATTCTACCCGGAAGCTGTTTTTCCGATACTAGGGGAAGCATCACAATAACACACACTTTTCATTGTTCGATCATATTGAATTTCCGTGTGAAATAGAATATATAGGTTCTCAGAAATCAATATATGTTGATGCCAAACCACTCAATTAGTTAGGCCTGTCTTCCTGCATTGACAGAGTGCTTATTGCATCACAGTACACACATCCAGCTGTGTAGTCTCGTGACTTGAGTTCCTGCTGCTTTTACTGCTGCAAACAGTCATCCATATAATCCGCACAGCTATAGGAACACACTTTTTTTTCGACAGAATACTTATAAATACTTATTTATCATTTCAATAAACGAGCAATTCATTGATAATGAAAATAAATATTCTTGTCAGCATTCAACAAGACACAAACAATTCCCTCTACGACACACAGGTTAAAGAGGATGTAATGAGCTTGGAGTGACTAATTGATCAGGTTGATTTCACATGCACATGATTATATTCCACTGTTGGTCATTGTTGCGGCTCTCAAAAGAACCTGCTCTCTGTGTTATTTCTTTGCCTTTCCTCGTCTCATGTCTGCCCCAGATCACCAACACCTGCGTTACAACCCTCTGCGTGACACCTGGGTCCTTGTGTCGGCCCACCGCATGAAGAGACCCTGGGCAGGTCAGGTAGAGAAACCTCCCGAGGAACACATACCCAGACATGACCCCCGCAACCCACTCTGTCCCGGGAACACACGTGCAAATGGAGAGGTAAGAACAGGTTAATACGTTTCACGAAAGGTGTCATTTATCAACAATATTAAATTATTGAGACATATCTGGACTCCTTCAGCTACCAAGTATAAATGGCATTTGCTTTGGACAACAAAATAGGTGTTTTTGTTCCTGTCTATTTCTCTACAGGTAAATCCAGACTATGACAGCACTTTTCTTTTTGAAAATGACTTCCCCGCTCTTCAGCCTGACGCACCAGATCCTGGTGAGGAGTATTTCTGATGCTGTAAAAACACTACAACAAGTAATTGCATTACATAAACTATTTAAACCACTGGTTGAAATATCAGTGCTGTCACATTTTTCTTTTCTTTTTTCATAGTTATTTTGCTGTTAATTGAAAGTACACTCAAATGTTGCTGTTATTTTATCTACATCTTAGGCACAAAACAATTGATTTTTGAGATGAGTTCATGGCCCAATAAACTAGTCAATCAGGCCTAATGGGTGAATCAATGTACTTCAAATTGTAAAGCAAATGAATTGTTAAAATTGTAATACAACATTACATTTGCTGTGTTCTTCAGGTTCAGATCAACATCCATTGTTCCAGTCTAAAGCTGCCAGGGGCGTCTGGTAAGAACAAAGCGTCCTGTCACACGTTGCACGAATGATCACCGTGTCAATGCTGTCTTACCGTGTGAAGGTTTTTGAATTGTGTGCAAAGGACGTGTAAATTATGCAATGTAATGTTAAACTAAAACTGATTCTGAAAACGGCAACATGTATGTTTCATGTCGTGCCTGGTCCTTCACCAATAAACTACAGTGTTACCATGAGAGGAATATCAAACACATACATAATCTAAATTAGCGTGCGGTTAGAATTTAGTCAAGGATGCATTTTAATCAATGTTCCTTTTGTAAAAATGGTGATACATTCAAATTTATGACTACTTAAATCTGAACTGATGAGTGCAATCAGAGCAGTCATGCTGAGGCAACGTTCATACCTTGTTGTGATTATCATCAGCATAATCAGCTATTAGCAGAAGGCAATTTTGTTAATCAACGCACCGCATGTCACTTGGTTTCGGGACTTCTTGAACTATGCAAAATAAATTACAAATCCTCACTCTCAACACATAAATTAAGATGTGTGCAATCCTCTGTGGCACCACCTGATGGGGATGTTTTCTCACTCTATTTTTGACGACCTGGATGCTTGAATGTTCTGATGACATGGATTCCCGTCCAGTGACATTTACCTCAGACCCTTTTGGAACGCAGGGAAATAAGAAGTCTTATTGGAGTCTGAAACCATCTTGTTCCTGGGAATATGTTGTATTCCTTCATGAAATAGCTTGAACCAGCTTTCTGATCTATCAGCATTGACTGTTGGATTTATTCCCTGTCAAAGTCGATATGTGGTCTGGGAACCCTAACAGGGGGCTTTGTCAGTGGCCCCTTGCATACACAACACACAGTAGTGTATAAATAGATCCACCGATAGATAACTTACACAAAACCTTTGCTAATATAGATTTATCTCTTGAAACTTGACCTCACATAGCTCGTACTGTGCCATAGATCAGGAAGTGAAGCTTCAAACACATACACAACCCTTTCACATTTTGATATCACAGCAAAGACATGTGGTCGTCAGTCTGTAGACTGTAGTTATTGTATCTTCAATTCGCATTTCGGGAATACTTTTGTTGATTCTGCCTGACAGCAGAGTTAGACAACAGCTGAATAATAGATTCAATCAAAACACCGTACTGCCTGCGCTGGTTGAAAAACAAACTTCCCATGTGTTGGCAGGTGTGGAGGCTGTCGGTTATTTCTTGCCACATGCACTCACAGAGTAACAAGCAGAGAAACAGCACTGATTGTCGTGTTGCTCTTGTCTTGTTATTGATTGATTGTTACATTTCAGGGGATTTTTTCAACCTCACAGATTCAGTCTGTGTGGGTTCGTGTGTGTGTGTGTTTTTTTGTCTGTTCCTGATGCAGGGGTTGTATACGTGTTTGTTGGGTACTGTTTTTCTTGTTTGTGCAACACTCAGTCCACACAGACTTGTAACGATGTCAAAGTAAGAGGGAGCTTGGAAGCTGGACTAGTGCGTTCTGCCCTGCAGCAGCATTCGAGCCAATTAGAGGGAAAACAAAATGGGAAATGGGATGTGGGTCATGGGAGACAAAAGCGAGATGGTGCGAGGGAAGAGAACCTTCTAATGACTTACTGCATCACCCCTTCTCAGTCATACATTCTCTCTCAGCAGAATGATCCTAAATCCCGTGGCAAATGATTTGGTAGTACTACTTCATTGATATTTAATTTGACAGGCCTAATAGTGTCCTTTTCATTTCCTAGTAAGGAACTGTAATGTAACTTAATTTCTTAGGAAGTTCCGTTTAATTACAATTGTTTATAGCATATAATTGTATTAGCCTTTGAGACATTATTCAACCCACACTGATAAAACAACGGCTCACAAAGACAGAGAAAAAGGGCATTCTAACTTCACCGGTAACCATGAAACAATGTATATATATTAATAAATATATATATATACACACAGAAGTGCAGTACGCAGTATATGGAGTGCTTTCAGTTTCTGTGATACAATTCATAAATACGACCATTCAGTTTTGCTCAGAGCATAAACACCAAAGTCGTGTTCAATTATTGATCATGTTCTAGCTGCTCGGGCCCTTAGAGGAGCCTGTCTGTTGATAGAAATTACATTTTTCTGACTCTGACAGTGGAGCTGGTTTCCAATGGGCAACATAGTTAAGGCTGAAAGCAAATATGAATATCCATCCATCCATTTTCCACCGCTTATCCGGGGTCGGGTCGCGGTGGCAGCAGGTCAAGCAGGCCGACCCAGACCTCCCTCTCACCGGCAACATGTTCCAGCTCATTCTGGGGGATCCCGAGGCGTTCCCAGGCCAGCTGGGAGATGTAATCTCTCCAGCGTGTTCTGGGTCTTCCCCGGGGTCTCTTCCCAGTTGGACGTGCCTGGAAAACCTCCAGTGGGAGGCGTCCAGGAGGCATCCTAATTAGATGCCCGAACCACCTCAGCTGACTCCTTTCGACGCGAAGGAGTAGCGGCTCCACTCCAAGCTCCCTCCTGATGACCGAGCTCCTTACCCTATCTCTAAGGCTGAGCCCGGCCACCCTACGGAGGAAACTCATTTCGGCCGCTTGTAGCCGTGACCTTGTCCTTTCGGTCATGACCCAGAGTTCGTGACCATAGGTGAGGGTAGGAACGTAGACCGAGTGGTAAATTGAGAGCTTTGCCTTCCGGCTCAGCTCCCTCTTCACCAAGACGGTCCGGTGCAGCGCCTGCTTTACTGCTGCAGCTGCACCGATCCGTCTGTCGATCTCCCGCTCCATCTTACCCTCGCTCGTGAACAAGACCCCGAGATACTTGAACTCCTTCGCTTGAGGTAGGCACTCCGTCCCCACCTGGAGGGAGCAATCCACCGGTTTCCGGCAGAGAACCATGGCCTCAGATTTGGAGGTGCTAACTCTCATCCCCGCCGCTTCACACTCGGCTGCAAACCGCCCCAGTGAATGCTGGAGGTCATGATCCGAGGAGGCTAACAGGACCACATCATCTGCAAATAGCAGAGAAGCGATCCCGAGACCCCCGAGACTGACGTTCTCCGCCCCCAGGCTGCGCCTAGATATCCTGTCCATGAAAATCACGAACAGGACCGGTGACAAAGGGCAGCCCTGGCGGAGGCCAACACCCACCGGGAACGTGTCTGACTTATTGCCGAGAATGCGGACACAGCTCCTACTGCAGTCGTACAGAGACCGGATCGCCCGTTGTAGCGGGTCCGGCACCCCATACTCCCGCAGCACCCCCCACAAGACCCCCCGAGGGACCCGGTCGAAAGCCTTCTCCAAGTCCACAAAGCACATGTAGACTGGTTGGGCAAACTCCCAGAACCCCTCCAGTAGTCTTGCGAGGGTAAAGAGCTGGTCCACTGTTCCACGGCCGGGACGGAATCCGCACTGCTCCTCTTGAATCTGAGGTTCGACAAGCGGTCGGAGCCTCCTTTCCAGCACCCTGGCATAAGCCTTCCCCGGGAGGCTGAGTAGTGTGATACCCCGGTAATTCGAGCACACTCTCCAGTCCCCCTTTTTGAAGATGGGAACCACCACCCCGGTCTGCCATTCCATGGGCACTGATCCCGACCCCCATGCGACATTGAAGAGGCGTGTCATCCAGGACAGCCCAACCATGTCCAGCGCCTTCAGCATCTCAGGGCGGATCTCATCCACCCCCGGCGCCTTGCCACCAAGGAGCTTTTTGACTACCTCAGCGACCTCTGCCAGGGATATGAGTGAGCCTCCTCCTGGGTCCTCAGGCGCTGCCTCCTCTGCAGAGGACATGTTGGTCGGGTTTAGGAGTTCCTCAAAGTGCTCTTTCCACCGCCCGACGATGTCCTCCGTCCGGGTTAGCAGTTCCCCCCCCCCCTGCTGAGAACAGCCTGGGGTAAGCCCTGCTTTCCCTTCCTGAGCCGTCGGATGGTTTGCCAGAACCTGCTTGAGGCCAACCGAAAGTCCTTCTCCATGGCCTCCCCGAACTCCTCCCATGCCCGAGTTTTAGCATTCGCGACCACCGCAGCTGCAGCCCTTCTGGCCTGCCGGTACCTGTCAGCTGCTTCAGGAGACCCCTGGGCCAACCAGGCCTTGAAGGTCTCCTTCTTCAGCTTGACGGCTTCCCTCACCTCCGGTGTCCACCACCGGGTTCTCGGGTTGCCGCCACGACAGGCACCGATGACCTTCCGGCCACAGCTCCTAGCGGCCGCGTCCACAATAGAGGCTTTGAACATGGTCCACTCGGATTCCGTGTCCCCAACCTCCCTCGGGATGTGTGAGAAGTTCTTCCGGAGGTGGGAGTTAAAGACCTCCCGGACAGGGTCCTCCGCCAGACGTTCCCAGTTCACCCTCACTACACGTTTGGGTTTGCCGGGTCTTTCCGACCGGTTCCCCTGCCATCTGATCCAACTCACCACCAGGTGGTGATCAGTTGACAGCTCTGCTCCTCTCTTCACCCGAGTGTCCAAGACATACGGCCGCAGATCAAATGATACGATTACAAAGTCGATCATTGATCTCCGGCCTAAGGTGTTCTGGTACCAGGTACACTTATGAGCCACCTTATGTTCGAACATAATGTTCGTTATGGCCAAACCATGGCAAGCACAGAAGTCCAATAACGAAACACCATTCGGGTTCAGATCGGGCAAGCCGTTCCTCCCAATCACCCCCCGCCAGGTTTCTCCGTCATCGCCCACGTGAGCGTTGAAGTCCCCCAGGACAACTATGGAGTCGGTAGGCGGCGCCCTTTCCAGGACCCCTCCCACCGACTCCAAGAAGGCCGGATACTCTGAACTGCTGTTTGGTGCATAAGCACAAACCACAGTCAGAGCCTTGCTCCCCGCAACCCGTAGGCGTATGGAGGCGACCCTCTCGCTCTCCGGGGAGAACTCCAACACAGCGGCGCTCAGCCGGGGGCTCGTGAGTATCCCCACTCCCGCCCGGCGCCTCTCACCCTGGGCAACTCCGGAAAAGGACAAAGTCCAACCCCTCTCCAGGAGCTTGGTTCCAGAGCCAACGCTGTGTGTGGAGGTGAGTCCAACTATTTCTAGCTGGTATCGCTCCACCTCCTGCACCAGCTCCGGCTCTTTCCCCGCTAGCGAGGTGACGTTCCACGTCCCTAGAGCTAGTCTATGCCGCCGACGATCGGCATGCCCGGGCCTCCCGCCCGACCCGCCGCCCGGTCTGCAAATATGAATATGTGGATTAAAATACACACACTTATAAACTCTGTACAAAAACTGGTTAAAACATATAATCACACTCTGAAGTTGTGTTTTTTTGTTCAGTTAGTCACGCTCACTTTTAGTTTTTTACAGAATTCAGCGCTGTTCATGGATCACAGTGGATATTGTGAGTAAAGCTCTGAGCATATAAACTGCATGCTTTTGCCTGGACACGTGTCACATGTTCTCAAATCAACAAGTCAAACCCAGTCATGCCTGTCTCTTATCATATTTACAATCTATCTAAAAAACTCAGTGTTGACACTGAAGTTTGGTCATTATTGGTTGTGATTATATTTCAGAGCAAAAAAAAATGAAATTGGTCAGACTTGCCATTTTCCAAGTGCAACCATGTGTCATTTGATCCGAAGAGCACCACTAACAAGAGCTTCAAATAAATATCCAAAGTAAAAAATGTCAAAGAATATTTGTTGCTGTTTTTCACAAGTGGTCTCTGGGAAGTACAGAGCAGTCATTTCACAGTACTTGGCACTGGACACCAGAAACAATGACTTATACTGTTAACAAGGCCAGTCTTAAACACAGTAGATCAAGACTCTTTAAGAAAAATATATATTTCATTGAAAATCCAGGCAAGACAGCAGCAGCACATGTATCACTTATTAACAACAACCAGAACAAGAACATCATAATAGATCATAAACACACAGAACAGAAGAAATAGCGAGCCAGACAGGTTTAAACACCTGAGATTGGTGCAGTAAGAGGTAATTAAGATGCTACTGTCAAGGTGCCCATGAGCAAAGCGCTGAACCCCCAACTTCCTTGTTTTGAAGGTGAGGGTTATCACCTTCCCACTATCTAACATCTCTCTCGCCATCCTCTCTGTCTATTCTTTCAGTAAGGTCATGTGTTTCCATCCCTGGTCAGACGTCACCCTCCCTCTCATGAAGAAACAAGAGGTTGTCAAAGTGATTGACAAGTGGGCGGAGCTTGTTGAAGAACTAGGAAACACGTACTCCTGGGTTCAGGTATGAGATGCACACACTCTCTCACACACACACACACACACACACACACACACACACACACTCCTATTAACATTCACAAATTATTGATGTGGTTTCTCCCAGGGCTGGACACCTTTAAAATGTAAAAGCAGGTAAACCTTTCGTCACTGATCCTTCTGGATCATTGGATAAAACTTTAATGATGCCTCCGGGCAACTTGCAAATTCAAACAGCAGCAGCAGAGAGAGAAGCATGTCGATAACAGAAAATGACAAAGTTTATACAACTAGCAATTCATTTTTTTCCGATATAAAATGCTGAACATTTTTACAGCGAATAAAGATGCTGTGGAGGTCAGAAGCTGATGCACAACTTTACTGGTTATGACACATTATATAAAGATTGATATTCAGGAACTGAATTCGGAAATATCACAGCTTTTTTAGGTTTCGTGTGTTCATTGTGTTAAATGGCCACAAATACTGCAGTACGCATGACTCCCATAAGCCATCACTGTGGAAAATACATAAGCTAGATCGTAAGTAAAGCACCATGGTTGCTTAAGTGATCTAAAAACCCAAATTTAATTGATTCATATTACTGTAAATAGCTTCTGGTTAAGCTCCATAGGTCAGCTTTTAACTTCTGTAGCGCAGAAAGAGATTGGTGATTCCCAACCAATGCTCCTTTGGACTTATTTTTTCCAAAGTCTTCATTTTTTATTAAATGTACATTTTTTTTGTTATACAGCTATTATTTCAACATGCTCAAATGGCCAGTCATGTATCATTAGCTTCCTCAGGAACACTGACCTCCCAAGTTATTCCATGTCTCTAGTCTGCACAGAGATATGACTAGTGTGCGCATTTACATCCATATTGACATACCCAATATTACCAATAATACCCAGAATATAGCGCATATTCTGCATTTCTGAACCAGTCCCATTCGGTTTACTTGGATGGCGATATTGTAGATGTTGGTAGCTCATGATATCGTCAAATCAAAATTCCTTCCGGAGATCCCAAAATACATGTGAGTGCAGACATCTTTTGAAGTATCCAAGAGCAAGGCACCGGATTTTGAGATCCCTAAATATTCTCACTAAACAGACAAATGCATACAGGCCATTTGAAACAGTATTTACTACCAAATATCAGCACCAAGGACAGCACCTTTTTCCCAATCCCTCCAGTTTTAATTCATCTTCATCAGCAAGGATTTGCTCTGATCAAGAGTCCCAGAGAGACTTGTACAGTCTGACTCTTGACTCAGGGAAGAACGGTAAACTAAACTCTGGATTACGTTTTCCTCTTATTTTCTGTTTTTAGATCTTTGAGAACAAAGGCGCTATGATGGGCTGTTCAAATCCTCATCCTCACTGTCAGGTAGGACATGCACAGATGCAAAAAAACACACAAGGTAATCATTGTACTCGACTGTATGCGCACATGAGTGATTTCAACTACATGAATGACTTACTTGTCCTTGAAGTGAGAATACAAAGTTCAGGAATACATGCATGCATTCACACATACACCAGACTCTTCTTTCAGGTACTTTCAACGTGCAGCATTAACATGAAATAAAACGCTTTTATCACACGAGCACAATACAAGTGTGTGTCACCGGTCCAATTTGCACATCTATGATGCCGTCGTATCAGATTCACGATGACAAATGAAGTTTGCATGTGCTAAAAGGGACTCACTGGTTTTGTGCCAGACAAGTCTCAACATAGAAGCTGCTAATTCACTCTTCACCAACGAATGCGTGCCTGTCAAACTGCACTTCACAGTGAGATGTTGAGAACGAGCACAATCGGGAGGGAGAAAGACAAAAACAGAACAATGGTTGTTGTAGACAGGGTGATATGTTGAATTCTAAACAGCAGCGCTTTTGTCAAAATTATCAATATAATATGTCAGCTTTCCAAACGGTACGATGGGCTCATCAGAGACAGAAATCCCGGTTATCAGCCTGAGAATAATACACAAGTTGCTGGATGTCCATGTATTTTGCTATAACACTGAGAAAGTCTGCTTCATTCACTCCCAGTGAGGAACTGTGTCTTCACCATGCCCAAAACAAACCACG
>NW_022280046.1:4155757-4182193 GCF_004355925.1 Anarrhichthys ocellatus
TATGTCAAGCAATCAGAAAACACATTTAAATGTAGATAAAACACAACAGATCAAACACATCAGGCTTCAGATGTAGTGAGCTGGTCTCATTTATTCTAAAGGCAGCACACTGACAAATCCTGATAGGTTGACAGTTTTGGAAAAGAAAAAAAAAAAAAAGCTGTTGTGTAAAAGAGACTGAGCTATTTTAAGACACAAAACGGGAAACAAAACAGTTCTCTGAGGTGAGGAGCTCTTAAAAGTGTCATTGTAACTTAACATTGTAACTTAACAGTCCTGCAGATGTTGTGGTTGATCAGTGACATTTCAAATCATCAGGCGTTTGGAGTAAAATGAATGTTTGACTCCATACAGAAACAAAGGCCCGCTGTACTTGAATCTGTGCTGTAATATACAAGTTAACAGCAGAGGGCAGCATGTGACCTCAGAATAACATGGTTGTAACACACTGTATCATTAGGTACTTCAGAAAGTTGCTGTAAAAAAAGTAGAGGACGATACCGTACCAAAGGGAGGACGTTTGTGATTAAGATGGTTTTGAAACCCTTAGAATATATGTATTCAGGTGGCGTCAAAGTCTTGTTTGTACTTTTATTACAATAATATTAAAAACATTTTTTTTATTGTGGTCCACTGTGAAATAGTTTCAGAGACAAAATCGAACCTAGAACTAGTTTTTGATGAAGCTTTTTAAAAGTTTTATCAGTTTTGTTACTTTTTTTCCTGCAGTCCAGATCCTCCTTTCCTAAGACGTCAAAGTCTCGGAAAAGAGAGTAAATGTGTGCATGCACAGCCAGGCAACCCCTCCAGGCCACAACGCATAGACTAGATCTAAAACTTTGAAGAGTAACGAACAGAAAACGTTAATCATGCTCTGCAGGCATCGTTGCTTCTGATAACTTTGGTCTCAGAGACACAGAGCTGCCCCTGGAATATTAATTGTCTTTTTCACGTGAGCAATCCAAACTGTGTTCATTCTGTCAGGTGATCATAGTGTGATTGAAAATGTTTGCCTCTCAGAAGCAGACAGTTATTGAGTAAGTATTTACTTCCGAAGTGTCATCAGTTCCTTCTTGTGGGAATAGAGTATATGCTTTGCTTTTCTCTTGTGTTATTATCTTTACTTTTTTTCTAGCTTTTCTCTGAGAATCAACAGTCTGCTGCTGGATAGATGAGAGACTTGTGTGTACAAACAGAGCCACATGTGCACAGATGTTGGCAGGCGTGCAAATATATCCCCACACACACTATTACACCTGCCTCAAGGCATGCAGATGTACAGTATTTACACGTATAGTTCACACACTGACCATATCGTCTCTCTCTGGCATGCTAGGACCATGAGCATAAACATGGTGCAGCCTTGAGCCAATATTCAAAGTCATTAATATAAACATCATGCTAGGCTGGTTTTGCTCCCATTGCAGTAATTGTGGTCTTACCAAGGGCAAACAATGCCAACAAACATGAAGAATTCTCAGGTTTTTTTGCGGATTATTTTTATCGCATTTGCTTTGCCAAGTATTAGTCATAAATCTAAACCCAGGACAATACAGCCATGTAGAGGCAAGGCCAGCAGGACACGCATAAATTACCTCAAAATGAAAAAGAAATGATGAAGCCCCTTGACTATCAAGAGGACCCTTTATTACTGTCCCCCCCCCGATGAAGTTGATACTTTATTGATACTGATTCCTCTTTTGTATTGGAGGACCATGACTGCAAAAGTGTAATCAGAAAACAATTAGCCGTGCAGCCTGAAGCAGTGCTCCTATAAGCAGCACAGAATGCCTCTGATCATTACTCTGTTCATGCGATGGAATATTATAATTGGAAAACCTACTCCTGGTGACACAAATATGTTACTTTCAGTACAAATCTACTTTAATTGGCCTAAATGCCACCTGTAAAACAGTTGACAATAATGCCTATTCCGTACAATATGTACAAATAATGAAAAGAAACCAAACTAGAGGCCAAAAGAAACACCACTGTCTATTAGAAACACACACAAACTGCTTTGCAGTACATCAATAACTAATCAATATTCTGGTGAAGGTCTCACTCATCAGAGCAGGAATATGTATATTTAGATTTGCATTTCTGCGAATACTTGTGTCCGTTAGTTTGGATGCTGATTACAACAAACCCATACGTAAGATGCCTCCTTTTTGAAACCCCAGCGACTGTTATCTCAGGTGCTGATTCATCATGCAGCAGTGAGCCAGTTAGTTACACGTTAGAGTCATTTGGCACTCCTTACCTGCTTTTACAGCCATTAAAATAACATTAAGTGCAAACATAAATAATCCGAATGTCCGACGTGATGTTCACGGTTATCCATAAAGAGCTTTCTGAAATGCAGTTGAAGTACATTAGGGAGCTAATTTCCGCAGCCTAGAAGCGTTTTCTCCGAAGCGTGATTGAAAAGGGAACTACAGTGCTGTAACGCAAATGAATGTTGTCCTCGAATGAAATGACCTGCAGCATCTCATCTGTTTTACAGCATCAAACTGTCTGTTTCCTCCAGGGATGTTTACTGTTTCAATCAAAGTGAATACCAGCATCTCATTGAGAGTGGATACCGACTGACACACAGAATGCCAGTTGGTGGCTGAGAGGGAAGTCTCAACATTAAAACAGCTGCTTTGAACTTGTAATCCCTTTTTTACATTTTTTTTAGAGGTTTATCAAAATCAGGAGGCTAATTTCATCAGTGAGTGTGTTTCTGTCTCTATGGGCACAGGGAAGAGTGCTCCAACATGTTCAGTTGTGGTTAGCTATAATGTTTGACACAGCTACAATTTAGTGTGGCCGTAACATTATGCATAGAAGTATTTACTGTATATTTGTAGTGTAATGTAGTTGTTTCTCTATTGTAAGTAAAGAAAATACTTTAAATGCACAGTAAATCCCCCATAATCTACCTATACATGTATCTAAAGGGCAATAAAAGATCATGCCAGTGTTTTTGCATATTTTAGCCCATTCACAAAAAATGACATATTCTTGAAATTTTGACACATTTTGATTCAAATTTTGCCATTACATGATTAACGCAAAGAAATGCCTGACATCACCTTTTTCCAACTGAGCCCTCAGACCAGTGACACAAACACGGACCAAAAAAACAAGATACAGATAATGTGTCCTAAAATAACCACAGCTGTTCCAATTTTTGGCAGAACATTGTGTGATTGTGTGTTCATGTGCTTTACGACCGTAACGCACTCGGTAAGAAGCTGATTGAGAAAATATGTTTTCAGAGCCTGTGCATGGAACCTCGCTGCTCACTGATGAAGGACCTATCTCAATTATGTTTTAGTGTCTGCAAGTTTGATTTTCACAAATTATTGAAATAAATCAAAGCCAGTGACTGCAGGGTAGAAGAGATTTATCAATTTAAAAAGCCTGAATGGACAAAATAAAAGTAATTTGGAATTGGAGCGGGGGGGGGGCAGATTGTTTATTACCCCTTTTATTTTCTAATCAGAGGTGCACATACATCGAAAACTCTTTCGATTTCTGATATGTCTCATCATTATCTTCCTCCATCTTCTTTCTGACTCCCGTTGTATCACAGGTGTGGGCCAGCAACTTCCTTCCTAATGAGCCGGCTCTGTCAGACCGCTGTCAGAGAGCCTACCACCAGAAACATGGAGAACCGCTGCTGCTGCAATACGCCAAGCAAGAGGCTGAGAAAAAGGTACACCCATACACGTACTGTAGAAACACAAATGCAAATAATGTCTAAAAAAGAACATTGAAAGCTGCATTTTGCCCTCAGAGGCTTGTAATGTACTGTCCCTTGGTTTCACCTAGTTTTACTTTAATTTTGGCTATTGTACATTTTCCAGAATGCCTTTCAACAGTCATACAGAGAAGGGAGTTTTTTAGGGGTTTTTTCATTCACGTTGAAATTTTACTAACAGAAAACACACAATGAGAGGCGTGAGCTCTGCAGTTTATTATTAGTTTCAGGGATTTTAGGTGAGTTAAATGAAACTTTAACTGCATTTTTTTAAAATAAACAATGTGTAGCTTACGTTATAAGTTAGGGTAAAAATGTATACAAAAGCAGCGTTAAACATTTCGTCTTTCATGGACTATTCAATATGAATTCTAACATCTGTATAATGGGAAGACGTGCATCAGATCTGGCGTTCCAGCCTATAGAGGTCAGTCACATTGAATCAAACAACAATGGCTTAAAAGGCATGTTTGATTAAATTAAGTGCTTATTTTGAATTGATTACCTCACAAAAATTTGGATTTGATGACCATGACAAATATCGTGTATGGTGATGGGGAAGTCATTTTAGCTGACTGTGTGATAATGGTAAATAATAAACATCAGAGCAATGCTTAAAAAAAATAAAAAGTCTCTAAATACGAGATTTATGCAAATAGGTGACATCATAATTTGCTCGCCATGACTACCCTCATTGCCTCTCCCTTAATCCATCTACTTCCACCTTTTCCTGTCATGCTTCTCTTACTTTCTCTTTCTCTTTTTTCCCCCCATTCGGCATACCCTGTCTTTCAGTCAGTGAAGCGTGTCATTGGACAGCAGAGATGCTCATTAGCATGATGCAGCGTCATCCATCTTTAACCTGTGCGAAGATTAAGGGGGAAAAAAACGACTGTGTGTTTGTTTGTGTATTTGAGTGATTTTCCAGTCATGTGTTTTGAACATCAGCAGCAGTAACCGTCGATGATTTGGTGGAATCCGTGAAGGAACTCTCTACAGTAGAACTAAACTTGACAGAGCCGGGACTTCTTCGCTTCGCTACCTGGAGCTGTAGAAAGAGATATCTTGCTTATGTTACTTTGTTATTTACTACACTTAATCTCAGGTTATATTCAAAGCTAAAACCCTTCTTAAAACTGGGTTCCCTTGTGTTTAGCCAGTGATAAGCCAATCAAATTTGCTGTCGGTTTATCTTGTCCTAATGCGATTAACCTGCAACACTTTATCACTTTAGCATTTTACCTTTTATTTTAAGTAGTAATGAATAGATTGCACGTTTTCGTTATTTAGGTTTAGGAGGATTATTTGATGTCAATTTATCACCTCTCTCCCCATGTTGATTATGCTGTGTGTTCAGTGTTATCCAAGGGTGTGTGTGTGTGTGTGTGTGTGTGTGCGTGCGTGTGTGCGTGCGTGCGTGTGTGTCGTACATCTGTTTTCAGACTGAATGGAAAGCCTTAATACATTACTTTTTAACATTTCACTGGAATTGTGTGTAAAAGAACTGGCAAAAATATTTTCTCTGTGTTTATTTCATTCAGATTATTTAGTGTTTGTTCATACTGCCAACTAGGAATTATGAAGTTGTCTCAACAAAATATATTTAGAAATCATATTACTTTTCAAAGCCTTTGAATAAGCACTTTAAAAAAAAAAAGTTTTATGTTTACTTATTTATTCTTAAAACCACCCTTTCCTCTCCAAGCCTGTCGGAGAACTACGATGACCTTCTGGTAACATAAAAAGCTAGAGCCAGTGTTTAGTTTGTCTGTTCTGGGCTACTGTGGAAACATGGCGGACTCCGTGAAGAGGACCCGCTCCCCTTTTCAGATACAAACGGCTCATTCTAAGCTCACGAAAACACAACTAGTTTCAGGTGATTACAGTATATACTAATGAAAACATAGTTAATAATATGATGTTCAATTTCTGTGAATAAATTCCCCTAAATCCTTCACACTGTGACTTTAAAACTGCAGAGGCTGCAATCGGGTGCTTTTGAACCGAAAAACAATGAGATGAAGTCATAAGGAACACATTGATTGACAAAGTCATGAAAAATTGGAATGATAGAATAAAGCACCTATTAGATGTAAACAGTACATAAAAACAATTGG
Organism: Anarrhichthys ocellatus; assembly: GCF_004355925.1. Classification (NCBI taxonomy): domain Eukaryota; kingdom Metazoa; phylum Chordata; class Actinopteri; order Perciformes; family Anarhichadidae; genus Anarrhichthys; species Anarrhichthys ocellatus. Next base: position 4,161,626 of record NW_022280046.1, read on the forward strand.
TAGGATGACAGTTAAAGGAATAGTTCGATGTTTTGGGGAAATGTGGTTATTAGCCTTCTTACTGAGCGTTAGGCTAGAGAATCAATACCACTCTTGTGTCTGTACCATGAATACCGACCTGGAGCCAGCAGCCGCTACTTCAACTTGGCTTGTGTGCTGGACTATTTATTGGCCAGACTCCAGGCAGTTACTGGTCAGATATTGGCTAAGCTAATCAATATATGAAACATCATTTCAACTTGGCTTCACACTGCACATGCAACGATGAAGTTTAGTGTTCATGCTAGACAATATAACCAAGAGAGAATGATTATCTTAACGCCAAAGAAAAGCTTGGACAAAGTAAAATCTGCAACGTCTTTCCTGGTTTTCTTTTCCTGAATTGTTCACTTTACTGCAACAAATCACAGCCATTTTGTTTTTTTACTGATTAGCCACTCTATCTCAAGAGGAGGGTCTTTCTGATCCTGTTCTTCACTGGAATTAAAGCTGTCTTTTGAGTGACTAAAAAGTGTTACATTCCCCTTCAAGAGTAGCTGGAGAGGGAGAATGGGCTTGATGATGAGGAGACAAGAGAGGACAGAAACTGAGACACAAAGTCACACAGAGAGATATGGCGGGAAGAAGTAGAAGACAAATCAGACAGCCACTGATTCATTCAGTGAATAAGCTGATACCTGCATGCTCTACTGGGATCGCGTGCGTGCGTGTGCGTGTGTGTGTGCGTGTGTGTGTGTGAGAAAGAGTGACAAAGTGAGAGAGAGAGAGAGGGGGGATAGCATTAAGGTTTCGAGAAGAGCAGAGTAGACACTTGAATCTCCTAGACAGCTGCTCATGGGGATTGACCTTTATAAAATCAGAGTGGAAGCATTTGTGTGTGTGTGTGTGTGTGTGTATGTGTCTCTCTCCCTCTCTCCTTTAGCTCCTGTCTCTCTGACCCGAGGTTAGGACCATAAATTGGCACACTGCAGTGTTTGGAGGAGTTTGAATTGGGGTTCGGCTCCCTGGTGACACTCTTGACTTTGAAACCAAAACTTTGTAAACTAATTGAATGAAACTCTTTGGGATTTGCGGTCTGTGAGGTGCCTGTTTTAGGACATCCTCCACTCCCTCCCTCTCTCTCTCTCTCTCTCTCTCTCTCTCTCTCTCTCTCTCTCTTCACTCCACCCCTCCTCCTTAATCTTCCCTCTCCATCCTGGTTCTCTCTTATTTTTCTGTCTCCATTCTGCTCCTTTATAATCCTGTCAAAGGCAGCAGAGGACGGACATGTTTTCGATTGAAGTGGAGAAAGCTGTATACAATTGTTAGAAGGAAGTATATGTAAAGTCAATATGTTGAATAACAACATAAAATACTGTTCATAATGGTGTCGCTAAGCACTTTAGAGATACACACACACACCGCTAATACAATTTCCTGCTTTTTATCCCCTCCTCATTTTCTTACTTTCAAAATATTTGTTGAAAAGGAAGCTATAGTCAAAGTGTTATTGCACCAGGCACTAAGTAGAATCCTATACGGCAAGTAAGATCATTAGGATTCAGTTAGATTGCTCTTAGTCTTAAACACCACAGCATTCCCAGTAGATGCCTTAATTATGCACTAATGCCTGGACAAGGAGATTTATGGCCTAGGATGCCCAAACACTCTCTCTTTGCTTTGGTGTCTGGTTACTGATAACAATATTTTTTTTTACATTTTAATTCGTTTTCATACTATTCACACAGAACAGCATTAATAGTTTTGACTGAAATACTGTATAAAGGCAGTATGAGGAAAAGCTGTGAGAAAGTGAGAAAATCAACAAAAGATTGTGAAAAGAGAAAGCCCACTATTTAATATAATAATATACATATAAACTCTGTGCAGGTTTCCATCTAACGATACGACTCTTCTTAGCTGCAGTGAAGCTAGAAAAAAGCACCGTTTTTTGTATTGAGAAATGACACATCATTCTAAAACACAATGCTTGGTAGACATGGTACGTGAACCCAAATAACATCTAATATTGTATTGGTCACTTGACACCAAAACTACAACACATAGACTCAAAAAGCATGTGGAAATATGTGCCAGAGGATTTTTAGAACAACTCCATTTCTGAGACTAGAGACATGGTGAAGGGCAGAAGGAGTCCCAATAGATACTTCTATTATTTTTGCACAGATTTGAGGATGCGGATGCTTCTTTTTTTTTTTTTTTTTAAACATTAACCTTATTCCTGGAAGACTGGAATACCCGAGGGGAAACCCAAAGTACACATGCAATATTCACACAGAGCCCTCTGTGTGCCACAAGGTTGAGTTGCGATCCCAGGACTCAACTACTGTGAGACGAAAATGGTAAATACTGAGTCACCATTCTGTCCAAGACATGTTCAGCCTATAAACCTTTGGCCCTACACTTATTCCGGCTGATTATGCCTCTGCTCAGGTTGAGTCGGGCAGAGTTATGCAGCAATGAGGCTACTGGACTCCATGTACCAGATGATACAGTAAAATGATAGCGTGGAACATTTTTACCTAAATCTATGGACATGTCGGTCATACAGTTGGCTCAGACCCAGCACACTATAAAAGACCCACAAGTTATTTAGCACTATGGCTAACTAGCTAGCTAACTTGATTGATTGATGAGTGCTCTACAACCTTGGCAATTAATAAGACTCATTTAGCTCGTTGCTTTGGTTTCATGGCACATTTACTGTACAGTTCAGTCTCACCACTCTTATCAGCAGCAGCAGGCAGCTCTTTTCAGCAAATGAATAAAGCAAACGCACAAAGTTGTCAACTAGCCGGTGAACATAGCTGAGCATGTAGCAGCCAAAGAACCACTTTATTCTCTCAGGAGTTGGTGAAACCCAAAAGGAAAGTGAAAATTTCACTCGCAATTATCAGGCGGTCAAAAGCACATGAATGCCGAGGTTGCTTTCCGTCGGCTGTCTGTGTAGACAGGCTGTTGTTTGCATAAACAACTTTATAAGGTGATTATCTGTCAGGACGTGGTGTTTTTCAGTGTGTTGTGGGGTTCTTCTGCCCCCAAGTGGCCAAAAAGTAACTAAAATCAATACAGCTTTAGGAACTCTCGACAGTCGATCAACCCTGCTGTAGATTGTTATGCTCCGAGGCCTCTACACAGCAGCCTTTCCATCTCAGTTCGTAATCAGACTGAGACATACAGGGAGTTGTGTTAGGAAATACATGCAGTTACTGGAAATCCAATGCAAAGTGAAGAGAGTGAGAGAGAGAAAGATTTGCGTGGTGATTTTGGGATTAGTATGAAGCTGACTTTCACAAGATTCTTACTGCTGCTGTTTAGCCCTCACACACACACACACACACACACACACACACAGAGACACAGACTCTGAGCTAATCTATTTCTGATGAATTGTAATATCTAGGTCGGGTCGTGTTTGTGCCCACTCATCAGCTTGTTAAATCTCAGCTTCTGACATATTCTGCATTTAAACAGTTTATGGTAATAAGGCGTCATGCTGCGAACAGCCACTGACCTGTTTTATAACCATTTTGAACTCAGTTTGTCGTAAAGTAAGAGCGTGCTCAGTCAACCTTTACACAGTTGTTTTTAATACTTAGTATTCCTTGTTTTCATTCATGTCATTCTGGTCTGAATACATGTTGTGAGGTGACTTAATAAGCCAAAGCGGTCTGAACAAGTTTGTGTGTTTACTGCCTCTGTATATGTACGGGTGTGTTCATTATAGCTAATGGGAGTATGGTCGTTTCATCAACATTCAGCTTTGAAATCGTTTACAGTAATTACCTGAAAGACTGTCAGAAAAAGAGTAGACATGAAAGAGAGGGATTCAAGAAAAAAAAGGAGAAAAGCTGAGACAGCAAGTCAAGTAGTAGCAGATGGTTCTGAGACCGGCAGTCCTCTCTAATGTGGAGTACTAGGTTTGATAAATTGACTGCTAAGATGGCTCTAACTGTTTCTTAAGAACTTCGATTCACTGAAGAGGAGGGTTCAAGGTGCTTAACCAGCTGAATGATGTTCATTAAAGACGCTCGGATTGTACACACTGATTTTCCAGGTCAGGTTCACCGGCTCCAATAGCTTTTCAAAATTGAGTTTAGAAACAGCAGTTAACTCAACAATACTTACTTACTAGTTGAAATATACTCAAAAACACTTTTGATTGTGTCTCTTCTCCAGGAGCGTGTGGTGGTGGAGACTTCTGATTGGCTGGCGGTGGTTCCATATTGGGCAACGTGGCCCTACCAAACGCTGTTGTTACCACGACGACATGTCCTCAGGATCAACGATCTGACCGCAGAGGAGAGGGAGGGTGAGTGTGAGGACGCTGACAGTGAGTGACTGAGAGAGCGTTGAGGTAATTAAGATTAGTTTAACGGGAAACCTAAGGTTTGGTTCCTGACCAAGGGGCCTCCTGTATGTGTATGTGTGTGTGTGTGTGTGTATGCGTGTGTGTGTGTGTCATGAACTTCCATGTTCATTCACAGCACATTCAAACAACTTTCAGGTCATGGAGTTCAAATCAGCTCAATAAAATATGAAGCTTACAATCAATTGCACCCAAGACTTCTTACAGTATGGGCCAATGTTTGAATTATTGGACGCTAGTTATGAATGGATGATGTCTAAATTTCAAGCATGCCTCCATAGCTAACATTATAGTAGTAGATTACGGTGGTTGCATGTATTTGTTGCCTGTCAACCCTCCCTCTATATAGTTTATAAAGCAACGCAATGCTTTGTTGCTCATTAAGTAAATTAGTTGTTTATCGTCGTTCACTTCCCTCTCGCCCTGTCATGATGGTGTTTAGATGACTCAAGCAGATGTTGTTGTTGTTGTTGTTGCATGAGAACTAATTCTCTTAAGGTTGTTGAGATCTTGTGAGATTACGTACCGTTCCCTCTCAAGGACAAACACCACTGCATCTGTGAATCAGCAGCTGGCTCATTTGGAAGACTTCTGTTGACAGCTGAGAGTCTGTTTAGCTGATTGAGCTTCTATGTAGTGGAGGTGTGAAGCCGAAGCTAGATGAGATGGATCAGTGGGATAGGTGTCTTCTGAGACACGGTGCATTACCAATGTTTCACACTGAACACGGGGAGGAATCAGCACACACTAACAGCCAGTAGTGCCTGCAGCCATTTTAAACAACAGGTGGATTTGTTGAGACGAGCGACTGATGTAGGGATGTTAATGATTCTTTAATCAATCAATCACCAATAACAATTCAATGAAGAGTGTATCGACTGAATATGTTCAAAGTGGTCTGAACAGTGTGGGACATAAGTTCGCGGAGTATTTTCATCTGTTTTTTATGTGACACTGTATAGCACTGTGAAAGGTGTCTTGTTGGACGTTTAAATACAGATTTACATCAAACCCCATTACTGCTTTCGACAATTTGTACATAAATGTTCTTATTGTCTTAAATATAGTCTATATATAAGTATAAGTGTTCTGCTTGTTATGTGCTGCAATAAACCCTGGAAATTGAGCAGAATCATTATGTTTAATCTTGTGTATTCAGAATTTAGTTTGGCCATTTGTTGAAAAATGAGAATGTTGATAGATTGTTTTGAACAGTGTGTTTATTTAACTGATAATTCAAATACTCAATGTATTGTGAATGTGCCTGATTCAGAAATACCAAATTGATTTGGGTTGAGCCGTAAACAGCACGTGTCCATTGTTATAAAGATTTCGTGGAGTACAACTTTGTTGTTAAGATGTATAAACTTAGATTAATCAATTCATTTCAAATTGAAATCCCTAATTTGATCACTCCCTTGCTCACTAACACATATCCTCTTTCCCTTCCCACTGTCCTCCTGTTTTCTGTCTGTCTATCAGGTCTGGCTGACATTATGAAGCGACTGCTGACCAAGTATGACAATCTGTTTGAAATCTCGTTCCCCTACTCCATGGGCTGGCACGGTAAGACGACAGAGTTTAAAAAGAGAAAGTTTCAATAACAATAAGAATCATTTTTTAAAGTTTCTTTTGTAGAGTGACAGAAGGAGAGAGGGACAGATGGCGGGGGAAGATTAAAGAGAATTTTAATTTAAATCTTAAAAATCTGTGGATGGATTGATGGATTGGCACACAAATACTGCTACAAACTGGAGGCTGTTCACATATCAGGCCAGCCGTTAACAACTTCACTTAGTCAGTTTGATATATGAACGTGCTCCATTCACATTATCTGCACAAGTCGTGAAATATGTGAGGTAGAGTCACAGTCAGTTTTCTTTCCTCGCACGTACAACTTTACATTAGGTCACATCGTCCACCAACGTGGCATTAATATCACATGAATATTGATTAGCTTGTCCAATGTCACTGGAAAGATGTATGTAAATTAGGATGCAGCGTGTGTTCCCTACAGATTAGATAACTCTTGTTGCGTTTCAATCATCTCTGCTGACAAAGGAGAAATCCTCAGCTTTGATGCTTTTAACACTTCAATGCACACTCAGACACATCACCTTATTTAATGTTTTCTACATACATAACCACGAAGAAAATGGCTTATTTAACATTAGCATTCATTTGGAGTTGTGTGTCTTTCCAGCTGATGAATATTAAATCAATAGTCACTCTCCTTTTAGCTCCTTTTTGGTCTCCTCATGAGGGAAATATCGGGCTCTCCAGCAGATGAATGCTGTTCAATAGCTAGTTGCTAACTTTTTTTCCGATGTACCATCTGATGCTGGGAAAGAATTGAACACTGGGTTTTTAGAGCTTTGCCTTTTTTGCTCCCTGTTGCTGCTGGAATACATGCGGAGAGTGTTGAAATCTCCAAAAAGTGAAGTGGTGGGCCATAAAACCAAAAAACATGAGCTGAAAGAGGCTAAAACGCTACATTGGGCTTAGATGAACGACAGAATATGGGGATAATTTGTCACCATGAGTGACACCCTTCACATTTGACACAGTCATTTGATCCGTTGCTGATATACAAATATTGATTAGAGCATCGATAATGTTTATTTACCCAAGCCAGTGTTATTTAATCTCTATATTTGCTGGATATTTTGGACTCAAAGGAAAAGTTTCCCACTTGTATGTGAGGTAATGTGAGTTAGATTCATTTGCTGTTCCCTGCTGGCCTTCCAGGGGTTGTTTGTATTTTCCCTTCAGGAGATATCATCAATTTTCCCAAGAGGAAAATTGAATCATAATTTTAAACCAAATACGAGAATGTTTTGCTTTTGTCTGCTGAACTTTGCTCCGCCTGTGGTGCAGAAAGTAGTTGTTAATAATGTAATAACGGATGCATCAGATATGTGTATTTTCTATATCTCCGGCTTTGTATTAATCTCACATTTAAATTGGGATTCGTTACAATGTTCATTTTTTACAACTTTAGATTATAGTGCACACAGTCAGAGGAAATGAAAGAACCAGTAACAAGACAGAGAGCAAGTGAATAAGCAAGCAAATTACCTTTTCATTTTGACAGAACATGCAGAGTGGCAAAAACACATTTGCAAAATACCTCACACCACAACAGTCAAGATGCGAGTATTAATCTTCGTTTAACTATGGCCGGGCAAGTGTTTAATTGGCCTGCTGTGAAGAAGCAGCTTGCACAAACACACAAAGTCTGTACGCTTTAAACCGAACAAAGGTGTTTGCCATCGAGACAGCTGTTCCTCTCGTGAATCTCAAGCTCAGCGTAGGCATTGGCTGATATTTACCTGGACTGAGACAGTGAGGGAAATGAGAGAGACCTATTGTGAGCATTGTCAAGACAAACTCCTTGCAGCGGGTTCAAACTGGAACAAAGGTTAGCAGAGTGCAGCGATGCGATGAGTGATGTGTGACAGAAAGGAGAGCCGTGTCATCACGGCCGAGCGGTCAGAGCGATCCTCGTAGAAGCAAAAGGTTGCAGGTTCAACCTCCGCAGCAGGAAACCTCACTGCTCCCTGACGAAGGCATTCTTATTCAGAATGATGTTCTGGGAAGACAAACACTGCAGCATGGATCTAGGTGCACTACCAGGACAACTTGTACACATACTGTATAGGGAGGGTATGTACATGTTTCTCACCTAGCGCTGATCAATTTAAGATCTTTGTGGTGAAAATGTTTTCTTTCCGTTCCGTCTCTATTTTACTGTTCCAATCCCAAATGATGGGCTTTTCATCTTTCATGAACAGCCTCAAGCCAGTGAGGTGTGCACACATAATGACTAATTAGGACTAACAACAAGGTTGAAATTAATCTTGTTTAATTTAGACTACAACTCCGTAGTCGGTGAGAGACTAATCCACATTTAAGTTGGTTCAAGAGTGACAATTTGTATTGATTGTCTTGTCTCAGATCCAGAATGTAGCGCTGGGTCACCTGGGTCAATGACCAGGCAGCCAGGCAGCCAGGAACATTGTTGATATCAAATCACTTCAACACATATGAGTTTAACTTAGCTCCAGCAGCGTTACCTTCTCAGAAGATACATTTAGCTCTGTCTGACCTACTGAATCCCCTCTATGTCAAATACCCACGGCTACTAATCTGTCCGTCTAAAATCTCTCTCATCAGCGGCATGTAGAGGCACGTTAACTCTAGTTGCACACATTTCACATATAGTATCCTGTCGTGTATGGATCTTTTAGTTTAATATGCCAACTGTAATGTAAGAGCTTAAAGATTTACTTAATTAATTTATTACCTACACCTGTTGCAACAAATATCCCTAAATATTCACTGCCGAAAGCGGTTTCATAATCCTCTGACAGTGTGAAATGTAACATATTATCTTTCCTAATGAACTGCTACTACTTCCTGGTGTCCATCCATCCATCCATCCATTTTCCTCTGCTTATCCGGGGTCGGGTCGCAGTGGCAATAGGCCAAGCAGGCTGATCCAGACTTCCCTCTCACCGGCAACATGTTCCAGCTCATTCTGGGGGATCCCGAGGCGTTCCCAGGCCAGCTGGGAGATGTAATCTCTCCAGCGTGTTCTGGGTCTTCCCCGGGGTCTCTTCCCAGTTGGACGTGCCTGGAAAACCTCCACTGGGAGGCGTCCAGGAGGCATCCTAATTAGATGCCCGAACCACCTCAGCTGACTCTTTTCGACGCGAAACTTCCTGGTGTTTTCTATTCTACTACATTCTTTTTTTAATTGGCAAAAGAACCTTAAACTCCCCAAACAATAGTGCTATTTTAACCTTATCAAGGGGGATTAAGGGAAAAGAGACTGCTGGGATGATAATTGATGTGCTTTGGCTCGCTTACACTCTGTGAGTCTGTCACACATGCACACATAGAAATGCCGCAAACACTGACCATCTAATTTGGAAACGCATACCTGGCTTACATAATGAGTTGCCTTATCTCCCCATCTGTGTGTGTGCTTTATTCGAGCTCATCTCGGAGCAGCCAGCTTTTCTTTTGGGCTGGGTTTATTGTGCGGCAGGTTGGGGATAGAAGTGGTTGGATGGTGTTTGAGTCACCTGGGAAATCATGGATTAGACAAAGCTACCTGCTTACTCCATCAGGAGGAAAACCATACTACAGTACTGGCTAGATGAAAGGACTGGGACACAGAGACAGACAGACATATAGGGACACATATGTGCATACATTGCAACAATCTGGATATAAGTAGAAGAAAATGTACAGTGTTGTGATTTGTCGCTCAATGTGACGCTAGCAACTGTTAAAGGTTGTGGTCCTTTATCCAGCAATATTTGTAAGTTTGAATTCATTCTAAAATATGCACTCTTATATGCTTGCACGCATGCAGCAGAACAAACACACCCAAAAATATTTAAAAGTGGGTAATTGTCTAGTAATAGAAGCATCTGTCTCTCTTTATTCCTTATCTCGCCTCGTCTCTATCAGTGTCTGATTAGCCCCCATTGTAAGGAAATGGTCTCTCTTATTGGGAATACAATGCCTCTGTGATTCTATTTTTGAATGGCTTTTTTGTCTTTTTTAAAAGAGAGATAATTCTACTTCCACTTCTAATCCCCTCACACTCAGATCAGAAAGCATCACAGGGAACAAAGAAGGTATTTAAATGTTAAATTCAGTCGCAAATCACTGAAAATGTGTCTTTGGTAATGCCCCTCTTAAAGAGTATTTATCGAGTTGTGTGATTATTGCAATTTGTCATCCACTAATCTGCAAGTTTTGTCAAGTTAGACAGAGAAACGGTGACAAAATTCGAGGAAAAATGCTTCCACAGCAGAAAGGCCTTTTACGTGGGAAAAAGAGGGAACATTTCTCACTCGGCTATTTATCTAATTTCGTATTGGTCACACAAACTAAACACCACGAACTCGAAGCCCTTTAGCCAAACCAATGAAGCCTAAACTGGTGCTTCCATTACCTACAGTTTAATACTGATGCATTCATTTAGAATACAAACACCTGTGTCAGTGGTGCCTGGTAATACTGTCCAATTACCAGAATTTAGTAGACCCATGCCAGCTAATCAGAGCGGAGAATTCTCAGCGGTCGTTATAGAAAACAATCTCTGATAGAATGGATCACCGGTTCCTCCTCACAGAAAGTACTTAAAAATATTTATTTATTTTTTTATTGCACTTGTAAAATTATTGCTCTATTGCTCACAGAGTCAACACTGGCTGCTTCTTTCATTTATCCTGTTGGCTACCTGATAGGGGGGGCTGTCTGGTCTGCAGCTTAAAGGCGTTAATGAGCAGAGGGGCTTGTTCATGTAGTGTGTGTGTGTGGCAGCGAGATAAACGAGCTTGTCGTATCCTGGCTATGCATATCGTTAATTAGCCTTTAGTGTTCGATTGTGCCGTCATTCTGTTTGTGTCTGTGTGTTTACCTGTCCTCCAGTTTTTTTGCAGAAACATTGAGAACATTTAAATATGTTGTCGCTACTCACACTTTCATGAAAAGTTTCAACAGTTGACGGGAAAAATATGCACGGTGTCCTTTCCTGTCTCCCCAATTTCACTAGACAATCACGATACCACAGCTCGGAAAGCTAAACCTGAATCATGATAGAGTTTAAATCATGCTGGGAAAAGCTTATTTTATCTCTGCTGGTGCTGTGGAGTGGAAACTGCCTCTTGCAATTAAGGAGGTGCAGAACCCACACGCCTTTTAAGAAAAAGGTAAATTAGAAGGCTGCTAGATAACATCTCCAAATAAGTACATGGGCATGTTTATAAATTGAAACCAAAGGTATGTGGTTATGTGTCTCCCGCTTTGGATGATTATACGGCTGTCTCCATCTTGGATAAACCGATAGAATAACACAGACCACGATGGAAATAAGTCCTGGACTTTGTCTAAGACACTAAATTAGAAACAGCCTCTGATTGAGTGATTAAAGCTGTCTCTGTGTCTCAAGTCTAATGTCTCCCTCTCTTCATTCAGGAGCCCCGACTGGCCCCCATTTAACGGAAGACAACTCTCATTGGCAGCTTCATGCTCACTACTACCCGCCTCTGCTGCGTTCAGCTGCAGTTAAGAAGTTCATGGTGGGGTATGAGATGCTCGCCCAGGAGCAAAGGGACCTCACGCCTGAACAGGTGGATATTATTCAATGCACATGTGCAAACCCAGCTTTGTGTGGCACAGAGTTACTCATTGATTCTACTGATATAAAAGTAGTAAAGATTAAAGTAGTACGATTTGAGATGTGATGCTAGGGGCTTTGTTTTCACCCCAGGCCATCAAAGGCTGACCCCTCACAGCATACCAATTATATCACAAAACCAGGATTGCACTAGATTCGCTCTCTGTCCCTATATTTATCTTTAAAACTGTATAAAAACACTGCTGTGTTCTTGTATCTGTAGGCTGCTGAGAAGCTAAGGAACCTTCCAGAAGAGCATTACAAAACCAGAGAGAACCTGGAAAAAGGAGGAGAAGAGAAATAAGATGGAGGAATGTATATATTTCTATTACATGTCTGTGTTGTTATCGAACTCCTTATCCATGTTTTAGGGAGGTAATGGGAGAACATTATTTTCCCCCCTTCTGTCGAAATTAAACAAACTTTGTTTGTTGTTTTATTACAATTGAAGCCTTTCGACCACACAGCTTGTCCTTTCCAACAACACAATGAGTTATTGTGAATCAAATGAATGCCTTTGCTTCTTGTTTTCACATGGAAAATAAATAATTCTTAAAGTAGTTAACTGTTGACAGTGGAATGCTTTATTTTACATAGAAAAATGATTTAACTGATACAATGTCTTTTGTTTGCGGTAACAGAATGATCCTGACTTGTTATTAAACAGCTCCAACTGTGGTATTGAATATGAAAACACCATAATTAGAGTTTGAAATTCTTAAAACATATTGATATTGCAGATGGAACACATGTAGAATTAAATGCATAATGTGCGGTATACTTTGTTGGTATGCACACTATACTACTGCACTGACAAATGTGATGAATACACTTATTTGACACTACACCTGCCAATGAGTGACGCAAAACAACCCTGAATCATCACTATTCCAAATAAGGGGGGGCAACAGAATGGTAAGGCATAGCTAATCGATGAAGTAGGGAGTGATTTGAGGCAGATTATGAGTTTTATTTCAGCACCATGGAGAGACGCTGCCTTTGTTACTGTATTTCAGAACCATGGACAGAGACGGTGACTGTATGGCGACTTTGACAAAGGATCTCTTCACATTTATTTCAAGCGTCAGGGTTAAAAAAATATGTGTCATATTGATTAAAGACGGCCTTTAAAAAAATGTGAGCTTATCCTTCAAGTTTGACGACTGCATATCACACTAGCGACGAGTATTGTTCAAACAAAAGGAAGTGTGGACAGGCAACAGCACAAGGTTGTAAAGCAGCTACAAGAGTAATGAGAGAATCTGGTCGAGACATACTGTCTCAGAATGGATCCGTCTAACACCCCGTCAATTACTTCAGTGTGACACAGCAGACCATGCTGTGGAGCATAAAACAAAGCAATAGAGCCTTCACATGTCGTACATGGACTGTTCATTCCAATTACTTTATTATAATTAACTGCTTCTAAAATTAGATTCTGAATATCAGCTCTTTCTAGAAAGATGTATGCAGGGAAATCAAATACTCCTCAACTAATAACACCTAAAAGGGATTACTGAGAGCCCTGGAGAGGGAGAGCGGGCAAAGACCCAGTGAGCTATAGGATTCGTGTGGATTAAGATACTTGCATCATTCAATCATTTTGCATTAAGCTCTAAAAGTAGATGGGTAAAAACAAGTTGACTTGTGTCTGGCAGGTAATTGTAAACCATGCAAATACAAATGTTAATTCTTGACGTGTTAAATGAGGGGCGCTATCTCCATGAAAACAGCAGATGGCGGTGACGCTTAAAAAGTGAGGCCGATGAGCCGGCTGCGGTCGAAAAGTCAAACAAATGACCTAACGTCTATTCCTAACCACTTTTCCTTGAACTGTTGCTTTTCAACAGTTTAGTAATCTATCATAGTCCGAGCTTGTTTTGTTTTTTATGTATGGTTCTTGTTATTGAGAACGGTAATTTGTTCGTTGACAGTTTGCTATATTGACAATATATGGCAATAGTCAACATCAAGCAATTGAGTAATCACCAACATCTGTCGCAGGACATTAAGTATGTCATTAAGGCGAATGTGGCAGGTGATGGGACTTTTGCTCAGTAGCAAATACTAAGTAGCAAACAATCAAACAGTCAATCAAATAGTAAAGGAAGCAGCGATGGACCCTCGGAAAGTAATGTCAACTTTTGACTTAAAGCTGAAACTCACTTAAGGTTTTGAATGTATTCATTCATGCTATCATTGTGAAGTCACCAGAAGATACTGAGATGTTTTATCTTATTGATTCCTTTCAAATTATGATTTAATGTCATCATTTATCCTCTATACATGACTTCAAATATATTGTGTAGGTCCTTCATCCAATGCAGAAGCAGGTGCTTTCCATTGACCCCTTGGATGAAACCTCTGACCACATAAACAAAATGCAAGGACATGACAATTAGTCTTTTTTTAACCACTTTTCCTTGACCTCGATGGAAAACATCATGTTGTTTATGATATTTATGGCCGAAGGGTGCATCTCTTTAAATGTTGCTGCCGCATGAATTGTGGAACGTCACGGCAATATGTAATTTCCTGGTATAAAGGATGGTCTAGTGTAAAGGAGATGCGAAAGGAAGCCTGGGATCACCTTTCCTTAGCATTTTTAAGATTTTGAACAGCTTTTTTTAATGCGACCATTAAGATACTTCTGGGTCATCAGTTAAAATCCATCCTAAGCAAAAAAGACTACGGCAGCCCTATCCTGCCCTCCCTGCCTCCATTTCAATTCAATTTATGGTTTGTACAGGAAAAACTCCCCCCAAAAAACTTTAACAGGGAAAAAAAAGGAAGAAACCTTAGAGGGAGCAACAGAGGAGGGCTCCCTCTCCCAGGATGCCCAGAAGGGCAATATACATCATATGTACAGAATGAACAACATAATAGAATTAAAACACATCAATGCATATGATATAAATCGTTCATATAGAGCAGTAAGCAGAATAATGATGGAAAAATTACGACTACTAATAACAGCATGCAGTGGATATAATAGAATAATAGTGATAATTAAAGCATTAATGGTAGCAGTAATAGTAATACAAATGTGACTAATAATAATAATATTGTATATTATATATATTTAACTTTTTTTCCAGGCACATGGGTCCATATTAGTAGCAGTGGGTGCACGACCACAGTCCAGGTATAACCCCGGGATCCATAGAAACCTGCGAGGCGAGAAAGCAGAAAGACTCTGGGAAAGAAGCTGAGTTTGTAATGTGCATTAATGGGACATTAATACAGACGGAGAGAGGAACTCATTGTATCCTAGGAAGTCCCCCGGCAGTCTAGGCCTATAGCAGCATATCTAGGGGCTGGACCGAGGCAAACCAGAGTCAGCCCTAACTATAAGCGTTATCAAAAAGGAAAGTCTTAAGCCTACTCTTAAATGTGGTGAGTGTGTGTGGAAACTGGAAGCTGCAGGTTCCGCAGGAGAAGAGCTTGATAGCTGAAGGCTCTGGCTCCCATCCGGATTTGTGAGAACCCTGCATTCTGGGAGCACAGCTCTCTAGCGGGCTAATATGGTACTATAAGCTCCTTAAGATATGATGGTACCTGGCTAATTAGGGCTTTGTAGGTGAGGAGACGGATTTTACTGGGAGCCAGTGCAGAGAAGCTAATATGGGAGTAATGTCATTTAGTTTTTGTCTGTACATGTGCTGCAGTATTCTGGATCAACTGGAAAGTCTTTGGAGACGTATTAGAGCAGCCTGAAAAATAAGGAATTGCAGTAATCTAGTCTGGAAGTAACAAATGCATGAACACGTTTTGTCTGCATCGTTTTCAGACAGGATGTGCCTGTTTTTTGCAATGTTATGAAAGTTAAAAAAAGGCAGCCTACAAGCTTGTTTTATGTGGGAGTTAAAGGACATATCCTGATAACTCCGAGATTCATTAGGGTGGTGCTGGATGCCAGGGCAATGCCATTTAGAGTAACTATATCAATAGTCAGCACATATTTAATAAAGGTCAGTTCTGACTTTTCGGCTGACTTTAAATCCTCGTTGAAGGCCCCATCCCACAAACACATAGGACTAAACAGTGCTTGACCTAACGCAGACTTTGATTCACAGTTGTAGCCTGCGTGCTATATTTGCCAGTAATTACACTACTATTTATTGCCGTCAATCAAATGTGAGCAAATGTTATGTAGTTTCTAGAAACATCTAATCTTACTCAAATATTCTGAAAAGGGTATAACATAATTACATAATGACAAGAGCACCATTACCATCTTTTTTTTTTCAATTATTTTCATGAGACTCACCATGTGTTTTTGTCAGCCGCCCTTTTACTACTTGGCTTTCCAGTGGATTTCAGACTTACTGTAGGAGGCAGTTCTGCCAAAATCATTGTTTATTTGAAATAATGGAATTCCATTAGCCTTTATCGCATCGTTTTATTGATACACCAGCTATTCCCCTTCAGCCAAGCAAAAAATAATAATAATTCAGTATTACAGCTTTATTTTAAAAATTTGAATTTCTTTGCACAAAAAAAAAAAAGATGGATCGAGGTTGGCACATGGGCAAGGACACATATCACACACTCACCACTTTCATTATTCATACTTCCAGTGAAGCAATCTCTTCAGTTTCTCCATAAATATTAATATTGATTCCAGGTTTTGTTAAAATATGCGGTTGAACAGCGAAGATGTGCAGGTATAGTTTACAGGCCGAGAGGTTCTTTGAGGGGATGGATGTTGGTGAGTCAGTGTGTGCGTGAGCGTATATCCCTTTTCATGTACTGTGACAGACCTCATTCATTCAGGTCAATATTTATCCAGTCCTCCAGGCTCCCTGTGGATCCTCTTCTCATCTATTTCATCACTCCTTTGAGACTCTCTGTGTAAGCGTGTGTGTTGTGTGTGTTTGTGTCTGTGCATGTGTGTAGCCCCTGTGTATCTCCTTGCTGGCAGAGAAAGGAGGGTAGTTTGGCACCTTTGCCAAATTCTTGTTGCTCATCTTTTCCAGCACCGTTCTGGTAGAGAATTGTTCTCCCAACGCTGCTAATGATGCCAAATGTGCTTTGTAAAATCTGATGAGTAAAATTTGTTGTGTTGTGAATTTAAAAAAAGTTACTGAAGGCAAGTTATTTCAACATTCAACCAATTATCAGAATAGGAATATATTTCAAAAAACAAAACACCATGGAGCTTATTCGGTTCCATTCTTTGTTGACAGTTTATCAGCAGTGGCATCTTTTCAATGGTAACTTTTGAAACAGTAGTTTGTGGTAATGCTGCATTGGATTGTGCATATTATTTGGTGTTCATGGTGCTATGATCTGATAAACCATGCAATAAACTTGTGGAATATGAAGCTTAGTGGAAGTTCAGTCAGGAAGGCTCTCTTTACACTCCTTTTCATTCATAATCTCTCAGTCTCTCTCTCCCTGTGTATACTTTATCAGCTGATCGTGTTAAGTTCAGTTAACCAACCAGATTCTTCACGGCTTCTTAAGCCAATCACATCGTTGCTGTCAAATTTTAAAAATGTTCTCCTCTGTGTTGCTGTCAGTTGTCATTTCAGCACAATCAGATACGGCCCTCCTCCACTCCAGTCACCTCCATTCAGCCTCACAGTCATGCTCCTCATTCATCATCGTATTGCAGCAAGTCCCTTCATCCCCACCGTGTTGGTGTCTGGACACCAGGAGGATTAGGCCTCATCTGACTTCAGGATCACTACCCCTCTATTATTTTACTTCACAAAGGAGTGCAATCGCCATAGACCTTTCACTATTCATTTCTTATGCATAAGTAATACACTATTGTTCATTCTAATGAAGTCCCTCCGGATTTAAATTTTATTGTGGTAATTATGTTTTGAATGAAAGACAAAGACATGAGATAAATATGGGTTGGGTTTTGTTGTAATTTAAACAGGTTTTATGGAAATTAAGTTAGTGATTGTTTTCTTTTTTTAGATGTTTGAAAAAAGAGCTGTGTTGCGTTGTTCAAAGTGTTCAAAAGATACAAATTATCCCCCACACACACTAAATCTAACAAATTTCATGTTAATCTAAAACATTCACTAAAACCACAAATGTCAACTTGCTGGTGACGCTAGAGAAGTAAAGGCTGCATGAAGAGAGAAACACACACAACAGGCAACATCACTTAACCTTTGTTATCCATGCACCTTTCAAGCTGCTGAAATACCAGTTTATCACACAGGTAATACTGTCAAATGTGGTGACGTTTGCACCTCTGATATGCTGACCTTTTGGGTTCACTGATGTTGTGACCGTCAAGCTGATATTATTTAGAAAGGATTTCTTAAAGAATTTGAAGCAAAATTTGAACTCTCTCCTCTCCTGAGAGTGAGATAGATGCAGACAAGGCTAACAGCTCAATACACTCCAATTAGAGGGAGGCGTGAGCGAGCCTCTCACCTACTAATCTGTCAGCTCACTGGGTGCTATAGATTCTTAGATGATAAAGGGCGTGAGAGGCAAGACAGCCAGCAGGAGATACGGGGAGAAACGGAAGACGGCGGATGGCTGTTAGGACAACAAAGAGCCCCTTCATTTAAGAGAAAATTATTTGAGACATCAACCGTCCACAAACTACAGCCTAAAAATGATCATAGTCGTTTTATAGCCTCTATCGTATGATCTGAGCAACAATTTAGGCTTCACCCACACTACTACGTTTCCGTTTTGAAACAAATATCTTTTGCTACGTTTAGGCCTAGCTTCCACACTACTTAGAACACCTAAAATGAAGGAGTTTAAAAAAGCTACTGTTGCCATTTAAGTTTGAAATCTCCCAGGTTGACTCGTCGTGTGGACAGAAGGAACCAGACTCATTTGAAAACGATGACGTAGGCGCCCCCGTTCGCTACTTGATTGAGTCTTTGTAGTCATGACGCGTCTTTCCCTGATTCGTCACACAGCCGGGAACACAACAAACAACAGCCTTGATTATCGACTACCAGTGGTTAATTCAACATGGATAAGAGTTACAGGCGTTGCTGACATTCTTGTCTACTAGCAGTTGTTGTACAGTTAAATTCATCATTGTACTATGTTACCTCTGCCTACATGCGGGGGAAGCAAGCTGTTTGAAGCGATTAGCGAGTGGCGTGTCCAGTGGCATTATCAGCCCTACGGAGGGGACATTTTAAGTCCCGTTTTGCGGCTTTGAGGAAGGCGATGTACACAAAACAGAGGACTTTTCCTTTTCTTATCAATTAATCTTTATATTGTGCAGGCAATAAGCACAAAGTCATTGTAAAAGACACATCATGCAATCCTGAGAAAAACAAAATTATATTCACCAAGCTGCTTGGCAGCTTGTGGCGATGTACAGCAGTGTGTGTACTGGTAGTTCTGTTAGCTGTTAGCCAAACACACCGTCCATTCTGTTAGCTGTGGGTATAAAGTAGCAGATGGGGGGTTGGAGATGCACTCACCCTGAGTGGTGAGTGAGCAGTCAGCAGGCAGTCACCGGCAGTATAAAACAGGTAATAAAAGCTGTTTTGAGAAAGTGTGAATCACCGCAACCACAAGAGGTCCTTGAGCATGTAGCCATAACTAGGCACCCAAAATCATATGCAGTTTGCTGCAGTAGAATGTGAGATAAGCACTGGACAGACAGAGAGGTGCAGCCACTCACTCCTTCTCAAACTCACATACTCACTGACGGATGCACACAAAAGACCGATCACATGATCCTCATGGCAAAGATAGTGACAATACTAATATATTTTAATTACAGAGTGCTTTTTATAGGCATCAGAGGAGCGGAGGCTGTGGAAAGGAGTGTGGTGGTTGAGCACATCAGTGAGGCATGAGGATGCCTGGTTATTGAGGTAAGTACTTTGAATTGGATCCGTTGTTTGACAGGGAGCCAGTGGAGGTTCTGGAGAACAGTGGTGAAGTGATCACGGGAGCGGGAATGTGTAATCAGAAGAGCAGCAGAGTTTTGGATGTGGAGTTTAATTAAGATGAAGAATGCTGATGCAGTAGTCAATTCTGGATGTGATGTAGGCATGGATCAGAGTTGCGGCGGCAGAGAAGGAGAATGATTGGCAGGGACAAGCTATGTTCTTTCGGTGGAAAATGACAGTCCTCTTGATTCAATTGACTGGTGTTCGAAGGAGAGGTTGCTGTCGAAAATGACTCAGAGGCTACAGGTGTGTGAGGAGGAAAAAAGAGTGGAATTGTCAATGGTGAGGCAACATTTGTGAGTGGCTTTGGTTAGGGATTTGGGACTAATGATGATCATGCCGGATTTATCACAGTTTAGTTTGAGGAAGTTGGTTTGCATCCATGTTATCATTTCAGTGAGGCAGATAGTCAAAGCTTGGATTCATCTGAGGAGTCAACCTAACAGCTGTGAACTTGAAATCAAATTTTCCCTTGTGTACACCACTTGTGCATCTCAGTTAATTCTCAGACCAACCAGGAGTTATCTCTGCCTTGGAGCACCATTTCGAATCAGATTAGCAGCAGAGTTCAAATGAACTGAAAGCTTTCCCAGTTGGCCCCTGCAACCATGCATGTATAATGAAGGTAAACAGAGAATTGTTTTCTCTTACCATGGAGGAGGCTCTCTACTGAGCAAAAAATGATCAAAATGCAACCAAAATATGATTAAAACACCACCACAGCACTGCTGCCATCACGTTAACTTTTTAAAAAAAGTCATGGAAAACCCAGCCAGTGCACTATCTATCAATCTAAATTAACTTTGTAAAATCAAACTTTCTCGCATATTTTAATCTATTCTTTCAAAGTTTTTCAAGCCAACCATGACTTCATTCTGCCTCACAGCTCCATTTTAAATCAGACCAGCAGTAGACTTCAAATGAGGCTGAAAACTTTCACAGTTGGGTTCCAGAGTTGTGCACGGCTCGTGTTAAGACAAAGATAAAGAACAAAGAACAATGGTTTTAATGGCATCGGGGGGGGGGGGGGGGGGGAATATGCGAAAAAAAATAAAAAAACAAAGTTAAAGGGAAGCAACCAAACGCGGGTGTGTTTGTTT
>NW_022280046.1:4182293-4215658 GCF_004355925.1 Anarrhichthys ocellatus
GGGGGGGGGCTCTCTAGACAAAAATAAATAAATACTTTGAAACGAGACGTACCCTTAAGGCAGTGTTGTTGCTTAAACTGTGAAGAAGCCTGGGCCTACTTCATGCTATACTGATGTCTAAATTAACAACAGAGGGCAGTAAGAGACTTTTAAATAGCAACCCTGTTGCACAAGTCAGATTACAGGTAACTCTAATAACAAAGAATTCCTTTTTTAACTGAATTCCTCCATTAAAAAATGTGATTGTGTAATTGTGAACGCAATTATGTATTGTGTATGAACCTTCTCTGGCTAAATAGAACTGGGTCTCTCGTCTTCAATGGCTGCTGCCAAGTAGCCCTCACAGACTGCCAGATGTCTGGGAGAGGGTGCGAGACGAAAGACACCTGAGCTGGGCAAGCTGGTCTTTAAAAACCATGGCGGAGACCGCTCACCGGCTTAGGTGGACGTGGGTGATGCAGCTGTAGCCCATCACGTCGTGCCGCGGTGGTCATCGCTAGCGGGAAGTCCCTGATGTAGACGGTGGACTCCTGCGTGATGCTGATTAACTGGTTGTTTCACCAATTAGATATTGTCATGGTCATCATCTGCAGACGAAGCCAGTGTCTCAACAGGATACCGAAGTCAGCGGTAGAGCGTTGGCGGCTTGGGCGCGGACCTCGACAGCTTCGATCTCAAGCCCCAGCTTGCTCTTATCTCCTTTGCACCTCTTCTCCCTCCATCTTCATTCGGCGCTTCTGTCTCCATCTTCATCCCTCTATTTATCATCCTTTTTAACACTTTCTCTTATCGCCATTCCTTTATCGTCATCTTTCGTCAACACCCCCCCCCCAGTTTATTTCCATCCATCTCCCACTTTTATCTCCTCTCTCCTATCCTCTCCTCATCCTCCACCCCAGGATAATTTATCAGTATAAGAGCTTACCAAGCAGCTGTTGGTGTTATCGTGTTTTTTTAATACATTGACAAGAGGAACAGATACAATCAATAGTCCCACAGGGCCACGTAGGAGTTTCATAGCTACCAAGAGAATCTGCAAGCAGATGGATTTCAGAGGCTGAGTATTAGCTGCTGTAGCTCAGCACAGACCTAGCGTCCCTTTACTCCAATTCATAAAACCGTAGAGTGTCTGCAAGATAAACAGGATAAACATGCAACTATATCCCAAAAATCTCCACATGCTCACCGGAGAGGGAGAGAAATGGTTAGATCTGAAAAAAGGAGGCAATATAGTTGTCTTCCACCATCAGATATTTGAAGAAAAAAAAAATGACACAAATGCTACTTTGATAGATGATTGAAACACACACACACTGAGAGGCTGTTAGTGATAACCTCAGTGCTGGTCAAATCAAGATAAGGAAGATTGAGCGCCTTAGGACTTCTGGAATCAGCCTTCAGGTCTCAAAGCTAGAAGAAAAAGGCGACAATAAACAGTCTTTTATCCTGTTTCCCATAGTGTCGTTTACCAAACACTTGTTAACCTGCTGTCCACTGTTGTTACGCGGATGTTATCTCTCTGGTCCACTCAATGTTGTTTATCGTGCCATTTATGGTCTCGTATTTGTTTTATCATAGCTGCTCTCTGTGATACGAGCAGATGAAACCCAATTTTACCCCATGGGGATAATCTGATTACATTTTAATTCCCAAAATTGAAATCTCCCTCACTATCTGGTTTGGAAAGTTTTAGAAAGGCTTTCAGCTTTTTGTCTCATATAAATGATTGATATCCACTCGCTGTGAGTTACTCCCGCATTTATTTATCACCGCTGACGCATGTGTTTCAACCCACCATGTGGTTTTCATCGTGTGTGATAAATAAAATTACACCCAGGATACATTTAGCAAACATTCTCCTCATCTGATAACTGTTTTTGTCTGTTTTGTGTTTAACCCTATCTTTTGTTTTCTTACACCATGTAGGGACACGAAAAACAAACAAAAACAACGGGTAAACATTTGGGATTATTCCCTTCATCTAAATGGCAAATCGTTTTCATTTGACTTATTATGCAGTCAGAGAAACTGCAACTGATCATGTTAATGCAGCTGAGCTGTGTCACTCAAAACGTGAATTAAAAGGTTGAAATGAGAGTCATAAATCTGTTAAAACAAAAATGCATGTAAAATGATCCTGATGGTTCTACTGTCATTAACAAAGTGATAAACGTGCAGAGGTCAAACAGGATTCAAACTGATAGTCAATGTTAAAGCTTGGACAGACAGAAAATGTGTGGCATTATTGGGCAAACATTCCATGATAACTTATCAGTCAAGTGGTCTGAGAGAAACTTCCTCTTTGCTCTGTTTACAGGCTTTAGGGAATCTAGCCCTTGACATGAGACTTCAATCACATGTAATTCCACAGAGAGGGTGTTCCTATTGATGCCCATGCACGTGCCTTCAGTTTAGGCCTGATTCAACGGCAGAGTATCCTGCAGGAAAAGGTGCTATTTCAGGACTGGCGACAACTATCTATACTGCAAAGCAACCCCCAAAAGGAAGACAGACTTATCGAAAAGGGAGTCTGACAATATCGGCGAGGCCTTTCAGAGATTGAGAGAAAATGTTGCGAATAGTCGAGCCTTCTGCTCACAGCTGCAGCTAGCGCCATGAGCTCATGGTTACGAAGCTACGGCAGTAGCTCGGGTTAAGCATCATTTCCTCTCCATCCCTCTAATAGTTTAGCCCTCTGTGTGAGAACACCGCTGCAGTGCAGTAGTGACGGCTATGGTTAGTAGAAGGCTAAACTATTTGAAACATTTTCAACAGTATATCATTTAAAAGGGCTTTATAAGCCCACAAGTTTGCAAAGAAAACAGGACGGTAATTAGAACTGCCGCTATATAATAAGGGCATCCCGATCACAATCACGATCGGGTGACAAGTACTCTTACAGGTTATGTTATGAAGGCCTGAACACCTGAAAACATTTTAACACAGTTGTTTATTGGTGGTATTTTTGTATCCTTGCAGATGAAAAGCAAATGCAGACTGTATGACATTATGCTGCGATTGATTTTGACAGCTGTATATATTCCTGCTCCCCACTACAGCGGCTGTAAATATTAGGTTCAGGTGTCAGTCCGTCACAATTAAATTATAGCTGCCTCTTTCGAGACGGACCATTTTGCACCAACATTTAACAACAATACAGGGAGAAACTTCTCATAGACGAGACATAGATACTCTAATCTCAAAGATTATTTCATGACATTTTACTTGTTTTTATATACATGACAGTAGCAACAGGAAATACGGAGTGATGAGAGGCGATAAAGCTCGAGCCCAGAACAAAAACGTTCTGCATTGTTTTACAAAGACCTGAGACACTCCTCATTCCATCTGACATCTTAATTATAGTGTGAGTGAGTAATTAGACTCTATGGTAGATCAACTTTAAATAGATACTTTTGTCATTGCATCTTTTCAGTGTGCAGACATGGCAACCAGCAACACACAAAGTCAAAACAAAAGCAAACACGGAAGCAAAAAACACACACAAAAAAAGAGCTTTATCTATTATATATGCTTCAGAGAGTGGAGACGAAAACAGACAGAGGAATAAAGGGATGAAAACAACAACAACACAACTAAAGACAGGGTGAGAACAGAAGGGAAGTCTACCAAGAAGAGACTGGCTGGATGAAACCAGAAAACACAATAGAGACAGACAAGAGTGTCAAACTGAGAGGCAGAAGAGCGAGAGAAAGGGAACTATAGTGTAACACAGTGAACAAAAACAGGGACTGGACATGAGTGATTAGTACAGGGCAGAGAGCTGCAGGCTCAGGAGACTCAGTGTGTGTACGCTGGTGTGTCAGTTTGCGCACAGCTGCTGAATGAGATCCTTCATTCATTCCAGTGTTACCTTCTGAACACAACTGCAGTATTAGAAACATACATTCAACTAGCCCCAAATAGTTGCAGCAACTTTAACTGCAATTTGTTCACATTGGCCCCATTCTGTCTACCTTCATCCAGCTTCCAATTCAAAATAGCTCGAACTTCAAAGTACCTATCCTAACATAGTGCTCCCTGCAATCTAATAGACAACCTCACACTATCATATTTTTATTTTTTTTGAACTCGTCTTCTGTTGTGAGCCCCATCATGGACAACGCTTGTTGTGTCACCATCCCCAGAATTACTTTTTTTTTTCTTAAACAACTCCTTATAATTGTGAGTGCCTCATGAAGACATATTCAAACTAGGCCTTAAAGACAGCATTGATGCAGGGGCACAGCTGCCTATGCCGTCAAACCCATACAATAAATCAACATTGTTTCATCAACAATAAAATCACTCCAAATCGAAACATCAATTAAAAATGAATATATACTGTATATAAATGACATGCAAATTAACTCAAATAATGAGTTTACATTTTCCCATGAGCATCAAATTAATCTAAATTTTAAATTATAATTGGTTTTATTGTATTTTGTTTTTTTTGTAAATATGCATTGATAACTTATACCAATTTCTTGCAGCACAGAATCTAAAAGAACAAATACCCACGTTGGTATTGAGCCTCAGCAAACAGGACTCAGCAACACTAGGCCTGCAAAAAGGGCTCCATAAAATATTCAGACACTCTGATAGCTATAATGAACCACACCGAGTTGTAATTATGTGGTTCTATCCTTCAAAGGCAGCCCTCTGAGCTGTTAGAATGACTGTTTGCCAACGTGTGTTCTTAGGTTCAACCCCAGCACAACCCTGCTAGCTTATTCTCAGTGTTCAGACCTTCAGACCACAAACAGATGAGTAGATCAGATGAGTTATCATAATAGCTCAAAAGTCTCAATCCATTAATTAGCTTCAGTCTTTATTGTCACACTACTGTCTAACAAACGTCTTAGGTAACTGACAGAGGGCTGCTATGGAAAATCTAATAAATTCAGCTTTATTCTGTGGCAATTTATAATCTACTAGCCATTTTTTGATTTACTTTACTTATTCTTGAATCCGGATTTACCTTAACATGTTCTCATCTCACTGTTTTGATGACTACGAAATTTTGGCAAATAAATCACAATTGCAAACGTACTACATAAAATACTGCTGATACTGTATAAGATGAATACCAGTGTTCACTGGTTCTTTTGTCAGTGATAGAAAAGACAGTCAGCTTTGGGTTTTCAAACAGGCACAATGAGAACTCTGAATCTAAATAATTCATTGGATAAACTGCTGTTGGGAACCCAGATGTTGCTTGCCCTGCATGCTTCATATTACTGCTAGCTGTCTCGACGAGTGATGAGTGAGTTGAGCGTGCTGTTTATCCTTCGTCACACAGTGATTTCACCTGGCAGAAAACGAGGTTAGTAGCCTGGCAGACTGCGGCTCTTCCAGTGATTCAGCCGAGCGCAGCTCTAGCGGCTGTGGATGCTGGCACCGGTTTAGCTGGCTCAAGTCCCATCTCTCTGCCTTATCACATTTCTCTATCTTGTTTTGTTTTCCTCATTGTCAATGCCCATGTCCTTGTTGTGCATTGAACTGCAAAGCTGTACCAGTGATCCCTCTCAACGCAACACATTCTCTCACCAGTGAGTCAAATAACACAGTTTGGTCAGTGGCACTAAACTATGATGCTCTCTACATCCTCCTCTGGTGTCAGTTTTTTTGCAGGTGTCAGTGACGGCATGTCAATACATGCTTGTTACATGCACAGTGTCTTTTCAAAATAAACTTCCGTCTCTACAGGGAGTTTAGGTTTAGGCATCAGAATCCCTTAGTTAGGAGAAAAAGCTAGGAGAAGAACGTGGTTGGAGTTAACTTTACTGACAAACGACTCTCGTGACTACCGAATGACTATTGACTGACGAGCGAGTGACAAATGACTCATGAGACTACCAACTGATGTGCCAAAATGTCAAAATAGTTTTGCACGGGACACAAACAGAGGTCTCCTGGACCAAAGTCCAGTGTCCGCATACACACACTAAATGAGCTTCAGAGTCAGACGCCGAGGATGCCGACCATGCTGCGGTAATTGACGCATTGGGATTGAGAACGGGTTGCTATTAACAGCCTATTTGCCGTTATTTTCCGTCTTGAGGCATACTCGTCTGCATGACTTTGTTTTGTGATTGACTTTTGGATTAGCTACGAAAGTATAGGCTCGTCTAACCTGCCAATACTGGTTGCATGCATCTGTTTTAACACGGAATACTTCCTCACAAGTCTAATAATGTTTACACACAAACACATAGTTAGTACTTATTCAGTGATAGTCTTTGCATCATGTTATTATAATAAAGCAAAGATGTAAAAGGCTGTCCTACACCAGTGCTTAAACTGCATAAACTGCTTTCTGTGATTCCCTTGTGCGAGGGTACTCAAGTTAAATCTTACAAGGAAGGGAGACACATATAGTAACAATGAAAACCACCACACATTGAGGCAATTACAGAGTGTAAATACATTGAATGAAAACTACAGAACTACATCGCTATGCAGCTACAATTGCTAATAAAAGGGGCTGTTTTCTGTTTTTACTATCACTCAGACTTGGAAAATGTCTGGTTGCCTCTCAGTATCACAACCTCTAATTTCATTTCACCCAGCCATTCCGTCCCTCAAGGTGAGAACAAGCCAATTAGTGAACCAGCAGCCAGTCTTCATCCCACAGCCTGGCAGCCGCAGGTAACCGGCCACACAGCCAGCAGCTGTTAACTATTGAGACCGCTCGCCAACTGCCAGTTAGCAGCCAGGCACCATCAGGCATCTACCAATATGTCAGCCAGGAAGCCAACAGGGAGCCAGCAATAGCACAGAGGGTTCACAAGGACAACCTCACGAAGACTGGGCGAGGAAAAATGAGTCACGACAGCAAGTTAAAAGTGCTTAGAGTCACAGCAGGTTTGTCCAGGATTCATCTTTCTTTAAGTACATGTATGGTCCCTCTTATAGAATGAGCAGGTTAACAAGCACAAATAAAGAAATATGTTGCTGGTTAAAGAGATACAGTCTTAATTAGTTTTAATTAATGTTTAGAAACAGAACAAATAATCACTATGATATTCTGGGTATTTGTTTTCAGCCATGCCAACACTAGGCTCTGAGAATGGCAATGTCTGTCATTCATTTGGTCCACGCTGTGGCAACCTGTCAAATACAAGGTAGCCATGCCCTAAAGCATACCCCTGCTTTAACAATAGACTATTTCTTATATCTTTCTGGCTCATTTTTCACATTTTTGCTCACCCGACAATAGACATCGATATCAAAATGTTATGAGGGACTTTACATGAGCTCATGTTTACGATGTGATAAACCCAGGTATAGGCTGCCAACCTTTCTGCTACCACTCTCCAACTCATTATTACAATTTAACTACACGATAACCATGACAGTCTCACAGAGCTTCTAGCATGGCAGAAGACTCTTGTTTTATCTAGAAAGACTCTGGCACATAATATGAATTTTCACCTAATTTTTCTCTTTACTTTAGACAATGTTTAATTTCGATTGTAGTGATCGGTCTCCTCTAGCACCAGAACACACATTCCATTTGGCTGTGTGGGGGAGAAAAGCCATTTGAAATTTGTTTTAGTTGATCTGCTTAATTTTCAGAAAATTCAGGTATTTATCACTAAAAACTGAAAAATAAATAAAACGGCATTACTTACAGGTTGTTGAGAATTGTGCGAGACAAATCTAGATTCACACTGCATCATTGTAAACAGTATAAAACACAGCCAGCCAGCATTCTTTGATTGTGTCGAACAGATGAGTAACAATGTTGGCCACAAAGTCTTTTCCCCACGGTAGCAGACAGTGCTGTACCCTCCAATTCCCATATGCTGAAGTTTTATTGGGCAGGTACGATAACAAGACAGCTCCACAGTGAAAGATGTCCACAGATCAGAGACAACCACTCCAATCTTGTTGGAAATAATCTCTCACAGTGTACTGGTACATGACAAGTGAGAGCAGAGTCAGATGGGAAAATAAAGCCTGTCCACAGCACTGAAGTAGCTCTAAATCTTTCTTCATGTACTGCATCCAAGGGTCTGACTATTCTCTTTGACAGTAACATCCAATCACCCAGCAGCCATCTGTCAACATCTCTGAGAAAGTGGGCACTTAACGAAGTTTAAATTTCATTTCACCTCAGTAGTAAGACTGAACATCTCAGCAATAATAACAGTACAGGTTAACTTGGCTGTCTGGAAGGAAGCAGGCGCCATCAAGGGGAACTAGAAGAAATCCCCTCTGTGAGGTATTTGAGAAGTAGCTCTACTATATATAGTTTTATTATTTCTGCGTGTTTAAGGTGGAAGTTTCATATCAATTTGCCTTCATCTGGTGTAAAACGTGTTACAAGTGTGGAACCTTTGATTTGCATTTTACTGTGGCACCAGCGTTTTAGACTTATAGCATCCCAGCAAGTGTCAAGTGATGACTGTTAAGCATGACTGCAAACCACTTAATCTACATATTATGGCTTTCTCGAATTACAAGGACACCACAAGAGAAATGCAGTTTTTCAGCAGTTTTTTGGGGGGTTTTCATCTGTTAATTAATTTGCAAGCCTCTAAATCTCCACAGCAGCTGTTTGTGCTGCTCAGAGATGAAATGCTGCCGCCCTGCTGTCCAGGTTAATCAACCAATAACTGCTGTTAACCACAACCTCTGCCAGAATGCTGAAAGGGGGATTATTGGGTACAGCTAATCAAAGACACACAGAGAAAGCTACAAATGTAGACAGTCAATTTACTGTTGCCCATGTATGTCCTCTCAGAGTGTGAGTATTGTCATTAACAACTGTCTGAAATTGCGCCTTCACTAAATCATTCAGGCAACAGGCAGGTGTTCAGCGGACGTTCAGTCAGGAAGACTCTTATTGCTCTCATTCATTCACTCTCTTTCTCTCTCTCACATTATTACTTTCTACTCCATCAGCTTACGATAAGCATCCGCTCAGTTTAACCAATCATATTTTGCCACAATCTCCCTGAGCCAATCTTATCATTGTTGTCAAACTTTAAAACTGTTCCTTTCTCTGCTTGCTGTCAGTTGTCATTTCAGTGCAAAATCAATGTGACTCTCCTCCACCCCATTCACGTCCAGTTCTCATCATATTCAGTGCCCAGGTTTCCTTCCACTGAGCTCATCTTTCTCCGGCTGTCAGTTTATTTTTTTTAAGTGTAAAGGTCTGAAACACAAAGATTTAAAAATCTTAGGGACTGTATGAAAATTACCCGAGCTTAGAGAAGAACTGCAACACCCTCTTGCTAATACTCAAAATACTTGCAACTCGTTCGGCCTTAAGCAAGGGAAAAAAGTATTAACAATTCAAGACAGTGTAGTCTAATATTTTTTCAATATTTTTGTTTGAATAATATGTTGGCTCAATTAGAAGTGATGGGGCAAACTTTATATGACACATTTCAGTTGTTAAAAAACTCTTTGATATGATGCAAAAAAAAGGAAGGAAAAAAAGGAAATTAGTTTTGGTTGAGATAACATTTAGCATAATTGTGGTCTTCTGCATATGGAAAAAGGACACACGTATGTCCCACTGTACCTACTAACCTCATTGGCAGTCAGAATACCTCCCCTTAATACCTCAGAATACCTCCCCTTAACATAAATAAACAACAAATAAATCTCCCCCTCATAATGTATACATTTCCTTTAAGCACAGAGTTTATATTAGTTGTGAGTAGATTCGATTGTGTACCTGTGGTGTGCTAGACCCAGTAAACCACAAACCTAGAGAGAGCACAACCCCTAGAATTGTGGCCATCGACAGGATTCCTGGAAAACAAGCATACAGTTGCTTATAATAAGCAGACATAGGAAATATTACGATGGCAGAAAAAAACTAAAAGTAAGAGAGGGAAGCAGTGTGAGAAGAAAGAAAAAAAGACACAATGGAGAGGAATGGAGGGGGGGAGGGGAGAAAAGTGGAAAACTGACAGAGAGCAGAAGAGTGCTGAGAAAAGAATTATAACTGCTGTATGTAATTACTGCAATAACAAGCTATCCATTCTGTGTGACCAATTATTATTGGCCGATGTGACAAGGGGAAGGACGGTAATCGCTGTCCTAAGAACAATGGAGATTAAAAAATTGATGAGCCCATCAACTTAGATGACTGCAAAAGTGCATGTGTTTAGTGTGTGTATGCGAAACAAAAACCAGTGTCGCTGAGCGTCAGCAGAAAGGGTGCGTTAGTGTGTTCATACCAGGTTGTATGGTTGTGTATCGGAAAGTTAAATGTTGTGTGTGTTTAAAGTGACAGTGCTCCGGTGTGTAATGTGTGTGCTTGAGTGCTTGTTTGCTAGATGACTGTAAATGACAGCTGCTGGGTTATACAGGGTCTCAGAGCTTGTTAAAGACTGACCGGGGATAATGGAGTTAGTCCGCTGACTGTTCACTCTGTCCACACAAACACACACACGCACACACACACACACACACACACACACACACAGTACAAACAGTCAGTGTGTCAGTTTCTGTTACAAAGTTGTAATGACTTCTACTCCAGTCTTTGTCAGGCATCCTTCCAAAGTTGTTTTATTGTGACTGATCTGCAGAGGTTGAAACCTTGTTTTGGTGTGTGTGCGAGAGTGAATGTCTGCCTTCTTATTGTATTTCTATCTTTGTGAGGACCAGTGTTATTTGGAAGTGAGGACATGTTGGTTGGTTCTCCAAAGGCTGTTTTACATTGAATACTTTATTTAGAAGGGAATAATTTAGGTTATGATTGGGGTTATGATTGGGGTTAGCCATATAGGTGCAATGATAAGGGGCTAGGGAACTCATTATGTCCAAAATAAAGGTCCACATTTGGAGGTGCAAATGTGTGGGTGTGTTTGTATGTGTGTATCCAAAATGCAGTTTCAAATTTTTAACACAAATATAGTTTGATATACAAGCTGTAATATCAAAAGACATTGTAGCATACTCCTTATAGTTAATATGAATATAAATATGTATAGAGATGTACATATTGTATGTGTGGATACAATAGATGTTGAGTAAATTCAATTTTTGAATAAACAGACCATGAAATCGTTTTTCAAAATCTGATGACTCTCCAGCTGTCTCGAATGTTACGTATGGATGGATTTCAAGCTTTTAGGAACGTGTAAGTGTATTTGTATGTGTATGTGTGAACTACTTTGTGTGTGTTGGGCTGCATTCGATTGCTACTTTGGAACTCGTTCCTGTCACATTGAACTGAGTGATTTCACATTTCTGTCCGCAACTGCAACAGCAGTTAGTCTTTGCTTTTAAATATTTGCATTGACGACATGTGTGTTGGCTTATTGTGTGCAGTTCCTCCCCCCCATGTGCATTGTTAGATTCAAAGACAAATTAAAGTTTAACTTTCCAAGACAAGACAATAGCTGAAACAGCTGAACACTGTGCTGGACAGTGTAGAATAGGTGTTTTAGATCCTTTAATTCTGGGACACAGAGTTAATAAATTTAGGTTTACCAAGAAAACCCATGTTAGTTTACCTGTGTCATGTCGAGACCAAACAGCAGCTGCTCAACATCAACCAAAAGTCAAGAAATGTGGCTGTACAAGAAAGTTTATTCGAACCTCAGCTTGAATTCAAATATAAACTGTCCAATCATATTTATTGACATCAAAGTGTTATATATTCAGTTCCACTGCTCTTCTCCTTCTTGTTATTATTGGTATTATAATTTGGCACTTTCAAATAATTTATGCACTTATTTGCATTGTGTCAATCTGTGAATCTGTGTAAAAGGTGCTTCATGAATATATAACTGATGGATTGTTTGATAGCAGGTTTCAGAGGTTACTAGAGGATGTTGGCAACCATACGCCAGTGGGCCTCCATCATGACAGAAACAGTTTACAATAGTTTTATCAGTTTGAGCTTTATGAATATAGGCTACAATATATTGTTTTATGTTCCAGCTGTCCCAAACCATCTATGAAGACCATTAGCTTTCCAAATTGGGTTTTCGGGTGATATTAAAGACCTTCAACACTAAAAAAGACAAGCTAGCTTGCAGGGGAGATAGTAAACATACATCAGAAGAATTTCTACAAACACTCAGAACTTTCTGAAGAACTGTACAGAACAGAATCACAGGATCACCTGAATAATACATTATAATACGATAAGTTCTGAACCACAATCAATTTCAAAGCTAAAGTTATAGAGACTTAAAAAAGACACAGCTTAGAATAAATTGTATCTCCAGGCTTAGTTTTTCACAGACCCAACGTTATGCTTAAATCAATAAACCCCTTGAGAAAAAGCACAAGACATCTAGTTCAAAATGCTGAATTGCTTCTTAGATGTTTAAAAAAGTGTGGCACACTTTAATGTTGTTATGTATGTGATTTGAAATATTAGGGATGTACAAAATAACCAAAGGGTAGTTTAGTCAATACACCATTTGAGTTGGTAAATTACATAGTTACCCATCATATAGTGTTTATTGCAAAGGAAGTTATTTTCCCTTTTCCAGAGTCACAAGAGATGAAACATGAGCTGTTACCGGCTGGTACAAACGAGCGCTATGCTCTTAAGCTGAAAAACAAAGAGTCTGTATCGACTAAAAAACAATGTATAACTAAAATAAATAATTCTTCTTAATCATCACTTTTGACCCACTGATGTGGAGGTATCCGTATCTGCATGTATTTTCACTTTTCTTCTTACTTTTATTTCATGTTAGGGACCTTACTGGGCGTCAGCCTTTGGGCCGCGGGTGTGTAGCCCCCCAGCCAACAAGAGTGTGCAGGTGAGGTTGGAAAAAGGTAGTGACCGGGTTCCATCGCTGTCTCCATCTCTCTCCTCTCCTCTCAGTCTGTGTCATAGAGAGCTGCAGGTCTGTGTGTCCGTTTAACTGAGGGCAGGGGTGAGCCACACACACATACAGAGCAGACGAGACACAACGGACAACTCTCAGTAAGCGAGAATTACTGCATAGTACCCATTAATTAAAACTCAAATTGAATAACTTGATTTACTTGACCTAGTGTGATTGAAGTTTTTCGCCGCAATGGCGTACTGTAAAAGTGGACTCATGTCAGTGCTAAATGACATCACTGTTGACTGTGGTCTGAATTTCGACAGAATAAATGCCTTTTTCTTCATCTCTAATGTGACCTCTCACTTTATCATAATACCTGCACCCCAAAAACTTCACCTTGACTTTATCTTTTTCTCTGGCTTGACTCTCTGCCCTCTGCATGTGTGTGAGTGTGTGTGTGTGTGTGTGTGTGCAAAAATGAAACAAGAATCAACAACATTTCACTTTACAAGAGGGAAAGACAGGGACAGAAGAAACCAAAGCTGTTAAACATTTTTTTTTGTGAGGCAGCACACATAAATAAATTGTGAAACATGACTGTCAACTCTTAATTACTTTGAGGTCATTTTCCTGCAGAAAATACATCCCAGAGATAATCCAGCTCCACTTCTCCCTGGCTAATAGCTCATTCGTGCATACTTTTGTGGTGGTGCTATCCATGGGACTGAACTCCAGGCTGCTCTGGAAGCGGGTATCCAGAGAGCGTTACGGTTTTGTCCCAGTAAACTGTAGCATTGAAATCACCATTGTCAACAAAAAGGAAATAGCATTATTGCAAGATTGTATTGGATTACATAAAATAGTTTAACTAGTAAATAAGTAGATATTAAATAACTAGAGACAAAAACAAGATGGGAATTGAGATAATGTGCATATACAGTATACTTAAACCTTTTCTTATGGTTAGACCTCCGAACCATACATGGGGAAAGAGCTCGATCCATTCAGCTGAATTATTCTAAGTGTTCAACAAATACTTAAAGACAGAAAAAGAGTTTTCTCATCACGTTTATTTCTCACAAGGAGGTTAAAAAGATTAATTTCCACCACATCCAGCACACACAAACACACATTTATCCACTTTTATTCTTCTCCGCTGCCAATTTTTCTTCAAGCATTGGTTCAGCACTGATATTAAGTGAGGATAGATGTAAGACCACCTCCTCCACAGCACAGCAAGGGATTAATGGCTCACAACCAAATGACATCATTGGTCATCAAGTAGTTTTTTTTTTTTCATAGTTCTGAAATATAGAAGCAATTTTGTCATAAGATCTAAGCATTTTTCAACCCCAGTAGATAAAGTTTGTATTACAGATCAGCTATTTAGCAAGTATATGATGAATCAATATGCTACAGCTTGCATATAAACAATCTGAGAAAAATAACTGTACTATGCTGCAACCAAAGAGTCAGGCTATCCAAGCAACACACTGTCGTGTCAGGATCCTACGAATACACCAAAATAAAATAAAAACTTGTATATGTATTTGATTAAAACAATATCATACCAGGCACAGTTCTGATAAAGTGATATCCAGTTAATTGATTTGTTCTTGGCAACAACAATGTTCAGTTGCAGGGTATCAGAGGTGAATGCCAACAGCTTAACTCACATAAGACCTTCACTGGACGAGGGCCAAGAGCCAAAATACTCCATGCATGCAAATGTGAAACTATTTTTTCTTTCCCAAATGTTGTAAACAAGTTCATCCGATGAATGTTGATATACAGGGGGTGGACAAAATAACAGAAAAACATTGCCATACAATGCAAGGTAATGTAGTGTCCACCCCCTTTTTATCCCATACGCATGAGAAAGAATATCAGTAACAACTCCCAAAGGTAATGTTTGGTTCTATGCTGCCATACAACGACCTACACATTGGACATGTCCAAATATCCACCAAAAAACAAAACTAACAACGATTCAACCTAACATTAAACATGCACAAATAAAAAAATGAAAAAAATAAAAAAGATAAAGAGCATATTAAACAGAGTGTTATGCATAAAATTAAAGCATGACACAAGATAAACCACTTAAGGTTGGAATAACTTATTTTTTTTGGTCTATAACCACATCAATGACTGCTCTTCCTATACTTTGTACTGTAATTCCGATGATCTCACTTTGTTTGGTAATGTATTACAAATCTGACCCTTAACACTGAAAGGATTAAGGGGCAGAAAGCGTCGCTATTTGACAACCTGGGAATGAAACCGGCCTGGTTATACCTGTGTTGGTCTCTAGAATGCTAAAACACCTGTAAATAGTCTGCTGTCTGGACATTTATAGGTCTGCCTGACCTACTGTTACCTACTGACACCTGTTAGCCTGTTAAAACATTTTAGTGATTTACTGATTACTACTTAAATGTGCTTTGTTTGTTATAATGAAAAATATAAAGCATCATCTAATTTAGTTGTTTTGCTGTTGTTGCTTAGAAAGACAACACTTATAGAAAATACATGCATCAACAAATCTGTATACGCAGAGTTATTTGGGACAGACGAGGCATTATGTGTTTGTTTAAACAGTGACATTCTGTTAATGGCTTAACCAGCCTCCTATTACCTTGGACAGCAGCTGGATTCTTGCTATTTCCTGTGAGAATCGCTGGATCACAAGTTCACGTGAAAATCGATCTTGTCAGGCATCAAGTAATGCATTTGTGTCCAGACCTATCAGCATCCTGTGAGGAGCTACTGGCAGCTATCCGGGCATAGTTCAGGGGTGTCTGGAGAGACACGGGGGAGGTGACCAAAGCAATGGTGGCTGTCAAAGAGGTTAGTTTGTATGCTGCAATAGTGTCAGTCATATCAGAGTGTATTTCTTCTTTGAAAGAGGAGCACAGAATGGCACTGAAGGCTTTCTTGACGGAAAAGATGTTTTCGATCCTCTTCCGACTGGCATGTCCGATTAAATCTATTAAACATATCAGACATGGTTAAACCAACTGCTTCTCCACCACATAGCTACGGTACACAAGTACAAACTATTTCACACTAAACACGCAAATGTAAAGACATTGCATAAATGCATTCGGAAAAACTGCTTCTGTTCTTTTATTCCATTCATATACCAACCACTGTTACATTTTCATCGGCACACAATAACCTCCAATCCCATCAGCCTTTTCAAAGGTTTACACAGGGACACACAAGTTATTGTTCCTGTTACTCCAACGACAATTTCAATGCAAAATAACAAAACAGTAATCTAAGAAACTATTTTTGGGAGCCACCTGTCAAGCAGCAGCTGCGGGAATGCCTCGTCACCGTCTGCTTCATTTCAGCCACCCAATGTGTCGCATATATTGAAAATCAATTACTAAGCAGCAGCCCTGAGGAATCAGCACACAGAGACAAACACAGACAAGCACGCATGCCGTGCATTGTCCCGCTGACAGAGACAGAGAGGAGGCCGCTGGGAGAAGACAAGTCTCCATCGACCAGCAGTCAAACTTTTAATAAACACATTAAATCCTTATGGATCCTCCCGCTGAGCTGCCACTAAATGGCACTCATGAGGAATTAGCACAGGCAAGATTAATTGGCTGCCTAGAGAGAAGAACAGAGGATGTGCTGGATGAGAGGAGGAATAAGGGAAATGACAAAGAAAAGTAAACTGGAGGCAAAGAGGAAAATGACAAAACAAAAGTGAAGAAAGAGTGCAAGGATAAAAGAGAGAAGAAAAACAGTCATTGATTGAGACGTGATTAAGGAAGGATGGAAGATGAGAGCAGAGGAAGGTGGGGAGTAAGAATAAGAGCAGAAGAGTAGAACGAGTGGATAAAAATTGTGGGAGCAAATGCATGGTGAGAATTTAGATTCAGGGTCACCCCAAGGAAAATGAATAACAAAATATCCAAATTATCATTAAAGATGGATTGGAACATCTTTATTTATATCTTACTATTGTTTCTTTCTGCTACAAGTAGCAGGACCTAAAATTAGGAATTATAAGTAATTAAAAAGTTTGTTTAGAGACCTGTCTTGTCAGACGAGACTATATAAATTGGTCCAAAAAGAAAGAGGTTAAAGGTCTTTTATTTATTGCAACTACATTCTATCAAATTATATAGTAGTCCCACATGTATCAACTTCAATTTCCATCAAGGTAGAGCACTTTTTCTTCAACAAGAGTGCTCGCAATTTCTTGGTACTTGTGTTAATGGGTGCTGTGGTGGCTGGGTTCTGGTGAAAGTGGCATGTGGATGGCAATTTCCATTAAAATAACTTTAGTATTGCAGAGCGTCTGTGCCTCATTGAGTGGCTAGTTTGTTGCTAAGTGGGGTGCAATTGTAACTTCTGAAGTGCTGCTGAATTTTTCGGAAAGAAAAATGAACTGAGCCTCACATATCCACTCGTCTTCACAGGTTTTGGCCGCACAGATTCAAAGTGCTTAAAGCATAGTGAAAGTGGATTATTGTGCGGTTCCAACACTCACGTTTAAAATTGAAATGGACATTTGGAAATCAGATCTTAACACAATGTACAGCCGCAGGTGGGAATGTCATCATTTATGCAGGTACTTGGTCCAAAGTGCATTGCGTCTATTTCATTACAATATCTACATAAAATCTACATTTGACCTGGATTATTGCATTGTTGATTTTCAAATTAGATTTATATTTTGTAATTGCTTTTAATTGTTTTTAAACCTTTTTTTTGGAATGGTAAATACATTATATATTTAATACTTTTAAAAGTGTGGATAGTATTTTAATTGCATTGCATGGATTACTGATAGTTCCTGCTCAGATGAAAAGTGAGTCATTGGTCTGCAGCAGCAGCCTGGAAGTTTTAGAGGCACCCTTATGGATTTTCTGGTTACACCTCTTCATCAATGGACTAAGTGGTTGAAAATGACCTCTAACTTCCCTAGTTAAAGCTGCTTAGTGTGCTTGTCCTGGGCAGCTCACAAGCCTTACTTTGAATACTGACTATAAAAGTGAAACATTTTTATAAGAGAGTATGCATGCTGTATTGACCTCCGGTTACAAAATGATCACTTGATGGAGAGAGCAACTTCAAAGCGGACACACTTAAGAAATCATGACTCAAATTTTGAACTTAGTGTGGGTTCAAATGTGACTCTTAATGCTTTTTTGCACCATGGGATCAGGATGAAATCACACTTAAACTCTTTATATGTAACAATGTATCAGAGAATTTTTTTTTACATTTACTGTTGAAAGCGTTAAATGCAGCTCACAATGCTAATTGTTCCTCTTATGCTCCCCACCAGACCCCATATTTGTTTATAATGACCTTTGCTAAAGTCCTATTAAGAAACATAGCAACACGAGATGGTGCAGGCGGGAGCAATTCAATGACATTTTCTGTTGTCAGTGTTGAATACTGTAGTCAGATGGCTTGGTCACAGGTGAGTGAACTGCTCTGTTGATTCAAGATCATCTTTGTTAAAACACACGGTGCCCTAAAAGTGGTAGAACAGATGGCACTGCTTGACACACACACACACACACACACACACACACACACACACACACACACACTAACACATGCTCATGACTTGCTGGGTCAACAATGAAACACATGGTGAAGCCTCATTTTGAGGTGTAAATGTACACACACACACACACACACACTTTCAGTATGAAATAATCCTTGTGTTCCAGTGACAGCTGCAAGTGTGTATCCTCTGATCTTTGTCAGTGTGTGTACGGATTACACCAGTCAGCATGTCTGAGGAGCTCCACTTCATCAACAGATGGCTAATTGCGTTATCAATTAACCGCGGAAAAGTGAATGGAGTCTCATTATCAATAATTATTAATAATTTGATATGTAACTTAATAATCAAACTGAGAGTGAATTACCACTGAGAAGAGGTCAAGTCTAGTTTGATATCTTAAGTGTTTAAGCAGTGTTAACTGATAATCTTAATGTGTAGTTTTATAAACTGCAATCTCACCTTGTGTAAATTACTATTGTTTGATTTGCTGGTGTTTATTTAGACATCTATTCTCTATAAGTTGCATTCATTGTTACATCCACCTTTAGTTCAGTCACACATTGTTTTTATTCTTTACTTCAAACTCCTTGAATGAGATTTAAAAGACCCTAAAATGCTTTGCTGCTGTATTTTAAATACCTATTTACAAATGGCATTGCTTGTTTTTTACTCTAATTGTGTCTAATTGTCAAGTCAAACACTGTTTCATAACCTTTTAACAACGTTTTGACGACTCTTAATTGCTATAAATGAATGTGTATACTGTCATGGCCACACTACTGTAGTATTATTTTGTATTCATTTATTATTTCTTAAGATAAGGCATAACACAATGGGTGTGGTTGTCTCTTCAAACTTAGGCAGCACTGCAGAAGCCCGAGTTGAGCTGCTGGGGACTTTGCCTCTTGCTCAAGGACACTTAAGCAGAGCAGAGGCTTTCAAAAAGAGGCTTCAGTAGTCTTGTTTGCTTTTGAAGCTAGAAGCTGTGAAACGGAGCAAACTAATTTGAGTCATCCTCCATGTAAGACATTCAAAAGAAGAGAAGAGACTGATTTGAACCACAAATAAGACATTGTGTTGCTGGGGAAAATCTTGGCGTTTGTTCAGCAAAGGAAAAATAAACAGTCTATTTGCTCACATTTGAGATGGCGGTGAGGGAACAAATTGTTTTCAAGCATGATCCCTCCAAAATATGAGGGATTTATAAGATTGACTGCTTCAAAGGTCCACTCCATAATTACCATAGGGAGCCCATTACTGGCTTTGCTTACACTGTGATTCATCACCATCTCCCGAAATGATGCCGAACATGTAAATGAGGGCGATGTCCCACACTATCACAAGGCCTGGCATTCACATACCTTTATCTGTGTGTCCTTGGGATAACAGTAAAATAATGAATTGAAAGGGCGCAGCAGGTATTTAGCAACTGGTTTTAATCCTCATCAAAACCAAAGCATAGGGTGGAAAAATAAACAAGTCAAAAACAAATTAGCGGTCTACTGAAGATAAAATGTCAACAGTCAGGCATGTGTATTTAGTTGGATTGGTTCTTCATTATTGCATTGTTAGGTTTTGATTAGTTAACAGAGCGCTGGAGGCATTCACTGAGAATAATCAAAAACTTGTATTCAACTCCAAACTTGTTTGGAGCCTTTTTAATACATGTGCAGAGAACTGTCTTGTTCACAACATTAAGTCCGACTGGTAGACCAACAAAACATGAGGACTCGGGAGGTTGATTCACTATCGGTTGCAGAGAGCTGAGCAATTGATGATTTTCCAAAGATCAGACCATTTTCCCTAACTGCTAACTCCTTAAAGGATAAATGTGCCACCTTATATGTGGATGTCCAATCAGTGCTGAGAGTGAATGTAGTAAAGACTTATATGAAATAAATCTTCTTACATCCAAACCGAAAAATACATCCCGACACCTTCTGAATTCAAGTGCTATGGCTTAATTGATATGTTAACTCATCATTAAACACACAGTTTATCTTCGGAATCCGGAAAAAGGTCACCAGCACACCTCTGTCCTATAGTGAGGATGAAAACTTTCATGCATAGTAACACACACATGGCCTCGCTTTCTCTGGGTAGTCGTCGGCGACATTTATCCAACCAAAACTGCCCAAGCTGACATTTATTACATTACAATGATTGAAGATCGACGTTTGCTCTCGGCAGCTCAAATTCTGGAGGGTCCCCGTCGGCCATATCCTCCCCGCAGCAGCTACTGCCTCGAGTGGCCTCTCTCGGGCTGAATACGGCTGAATATCCAGGTCAGCCAAAACACTGTCAAATCTACGCTGTAAAGAATCCTCATCCATAAAAGAGGGAGAGCGAAATATTTTTTCCCATTAGCTTATTTTCTCATTGCACAGCTACTGTCTTCCTCAGTTGCTCTGCTTCCAGTGCAGCTTGTTTTAAGTAGAGCTTTTATCCAATCAGATTTGGCCCCTATGCTGTCTCTAGGTAAACAAAAAAATCTACCCGGAGGCCTGCAGAATTACAAATAAATCCCTTGGCAGTGTAGGTAAATGGGGACAATATTGTTGATGTCATAGTCTTCAACAAATCAGATCTTTAGTTTGACATGTTGAGCGTATTCTTTGACATGTCAGAGCCTGCTAGCTGGCCTACAAGTACGTGATTGGTCAGTGGGCTAGCGTGATATGTTGGGCGGTGACAATCCCAATATCTGCTGCCTCAGTCGAGCGGATATTTTCAGCCCTCAAACGCATTAAAACTTATTCAAGAAATACAACTGGGGAGACTCGACTGTCATCACTGACATCCATGAATCGAGAAGGACTTCTTACTGGAACTAAAACGCACGGATGTACTGAACAACCGTGAGATTAAACCCTTTATTAACAAAGAAAGAAGGATGGACTTTGTCTTTAAATAGTGAACAGCAGCTTTCCTATGTTGTGCTGGGACACATTTAGCAACAAGAAGACACGGAAAGCGGCAGAAGTCGATATACTCCGCGCAAAGTGTTAAAGTTAAAGTGTTAAAGTTAAGTTTAAGTTAAAGTGTTTAAGTGATCATCTTTGAAGATTTATGTGTTTTCAAGTGGACTCATTTTCTCATTCGTTGTTGACAGACGAATAAATCCATCAGTAACCAGAACTAAGGTCTCATGTATTTCCTGGAGGGAGTGACAGTAACACTACTACTGTGTTAATTTGTCTATCGTGACGTGTTCATGATATGGTTAATATTGTTCCCTCTGATGTGAATAATATTTGAATGGCCCGTGCTCTTAAATGTGTGGTGGAATACGCGTTTTCGCGCCGCAGTTTTGCCGATTTGATTTTGATCTGTATTGTCCGTTAATGACAAAGCATGCTCAATCATGCGCGTATTCATGTATCTGCACTCTGCAGTTAGTGTATTTGTAGGTGTTGAGATTCATTTTTACACAAAACGAATAACCCCTAGCTGTGGCGTCATAATGAGGTTATTAGGAGGTAATATAACTGTGGTAGGACAGCACTGAAGGCCCAGATATAAAATACACGGCCCGCCACTGAGTTCTTCCTCGTCCCAAGTGCGTCACTGGGATGAGGAAGAACAATAGATTTCACAGCTGCGCCCCAGAGGCACAGATAGCACAAGTATCCACGGAAGCCATTTTTCACACTATATAGTACCTACGTAAATCAGATAGGTAAAGATAAGGTTGAAAATCTGCGAGTTTTCCTTTTAAGGAAATAAATGGACTTCTGGTGACTTATTGATCATGTTGCTTGTAGTGGATCATGTCCTAAGGGAGAAAAGAGGGAGAGCGAAGAGAATAGCTGGAGGGGAACAAGCCTAAATGATTATGTACGTACGTGTGTATATAATCATTTCGAGATAATAGATTGCATATACCTGTTGGCATATTGTGTGTACAAAATACACTGTATTTGTTGCCTAACAGTGATGAAAGTGTTAGTCTTTCCAGCCAGCAAGGACTCCAAGGACTTCATCCTCCAATTACAGCCAGCCGGCTAAAGGTCTCTATCCCAAATGTTCTGCTGCTGCCAGCACGAAAAGCGATCGCACTACCAGTGGGGCTGATTTAAAAAGAGCCTCTTTGTGTAGCCAAAGGCTTGTGTTTCTACCACAAAGTTCAGCCAATTTTTTCAACTCCGTTCCACTGAAGTACAGTTTGTGTTATTATCTATCACAGGAATAAAACGTCCTGTGTATAACCCTATCCTTATGTCTCGGGGTTTGATGATTGGCCACTTGTAGAGAGTGTGTTTCAATTTTAAACTCATTTTAACTTGGTCATAATGAGTGCAAACTGTACAAGGATTTAAAAAAAAGTTAACTGTGTCTTTTTCCCATATAGTGTCATAGTCCTAGGGTTTGTTTGTAGTTTGTTAAAGGGGTCCCGTCTCCTTTGCTGACCTCCGGGCCTACCTCTAGAGTTTTTCTGCCCATTTGATCGTCTTTCTGCCTGTCTTCCATAGCTGCCCCCAGCATCCTGGTCCCAGACCTGCTCTGCCCATCGGCCCTGCCTCCGGATCGCCCTCTAGAGAGGTTCTGCCCCTCTGCACAGCCCCCAGTCCGTCAGCCTGAGGCTCCTTCTGCATAGTGATCCTCGCATGTACACTGCGGCTGTATTGTGTATTGTACTTTAACATGATATAATTGCCCTGAAGGACCATATGGTTAAAACAAATGGTCAAATTGTAAGGAATTTTGCAAACATCGATTCCTTGAAAGTTAAATTA
The DNA here is from genome assembly GCF_004355925.1 of Anarrhichthys ocellatus. Lineage (NCBI taxonomy): Eukaryota > Metazoa > Chordata > Actinopteri > Perciformes > Anarhichadidae > Anarrhichthys > Anarrhichthys ocellatus. The sequence continues at coordinate 4,205,342 of NW_022280046.1, forward strand.
GAGGTGGGAGTGATGCACAATGAAAGTGCCATCCATTCGGAGTTTCCCGTGCTCCAGATGGCCAATCCGACTGTACTGAACCCGACTCTGAACCCTCTTAATCAAGTGTTTCCCACAGGATTTTATGAGACTGTGGCAGGTGGAAGTCAAATTTTTGCTCCAGTAAAAGATTCAATCATAAACACGTTAGTTATATGGGTTTGAATGGTAATGACACAGCAAAAAAGTCACACCCACGAAGCATGATAAACCAGACAAGATCCGTGTTCAAGACTACCTGTCCATGTGGGCTGTTGACCGCCAGCAGCAGGGGGTCCTTCCCTCCCTGCAGGACCACTCCTCAGTAAATGTGTTTTATATATTTATGAATATGTGTAGCTATTGCACAAACCCAACATTGTGGCAAGTGGACAATTTGAAATAATTATGATAGGGAAGTAAAGGTTATGCTCGATGTATGCCAGGTAGCAATGCACTCTAGGGGTAAAGGAAAAGTGACTAGACTAGCAATGAGTACTGCCTCTGTGATATATGCATGCACACGTGTTTGCTATACTACTTGTAAAGATATAAAATGCAGCATTTTTAGAGAAATTACAGGCATAGTGTAGAGTCTCTGTAGATACAGACACCACCACACACTTCTAGTGGGTCATAAGTGATGATTAAGAGGGATTATTTTTGTGTGAGTCTATATTTGTTGGTGGAAAATGAAGCATACTATACCTTTTAAAGAGGTCTGAATAGTTTCAGTGGATTTTAACTTCTGTACTTCGTCGTGTAATGCAGTAGAGGGAGGAGGATTGTGTGCATAGAGCCTATGTTTGTGTGTGGTGGATAATGTAATAAAACATCAGTTAAAAAAAAAAAAATCTAATTGATGATTGCATGGTCCAGTAAATTACTAACAGCATTTGGTTTGTATCAATCACAAATTCACACAAAAAGCAGACATCAAAGTTTCAGATAACAAGTGTGTGCCCTGAGGAATACCCACAGTAAATACAAACACCAACCTGTGGGCTATATTATTCATGAGTTTTTTTTATGCTTTTAATATTGTACAAACACATTCTCTCTCCGTTTGTCTCTCTCACACACAGAGAATGATTGTGCTATCAAACACTACAAAAGGCTAATTAAGAATATGCATAGCCTGGATTTAACAAGCTCATTTGTCTCTCCCCATCCACACAGCGCTAACAAGGCCCTCTGCTCATTAAGGCCTTTATGCTGCAGGCCAGACAGCCCGCTGTCAGTTAGCTAACAAGGTAAATGAAGGAGGCAGCCAGCGTTGACTTTGCTTGGGAGGCTGGAGGTGGGAGATTAGCCTGCTTGACTCTGCACCAAGACAGCAGGGCAAGGTTTGGCTGACCCCGAGAGAAGCGCTGCCCAAAATCAGCACCCAAAAGAGAAGCGCAGCCAAAAATTAGCACCCATAAGACAGCAATCATGCAGATGGGATGACTCATGCTGGAATGAGTGTGTGTATGTGTGTGAGGTGGTGCTCCTGAGTGTGTGAGAGTGGGAGGTTAATTACCCTCCTTGGCTTATTGCTGTGATGGCAAGGATCAGCCAAAAAGAAACAAGGTCAAACAGTATAATGATAATTACAAAAAGACAGTGATCATACTGGAAAGAAACACGAGCACAGACTTTTTCTTTTTACTGTAGGCCTTTAAAAAATCTTAGGGGCAATGATGTGAAAAAAACTAATTAAAATGAAATATGGCTTCTTAGATTTAAGTCATACTGCCTTCATAAATTATGGCACATTGCTGGTTTGTCTATTGAAGAACCATGGATTGACCTTAAAGTCATAGACGTCTTCTATAAGATTTAGGGGTGGAAATCGAAAACCGGTTCCACTTGAGAACCGGTTCCAATTAGTCTGATCCATCGCACAATTTGTATGCCTCAGGAGTTATCATTTACTTTTTTTCTGACAGTTCCCCGTTGCAAAAACTCACGTGTCATGACTCTGCGTCAACGGTGCTGGAAACTTGCAACAAGGAGGAGTCATGGTGGAGAGGAGTCAAAATGATTCAAATGTTACTGGGCATACATTTTTCTAAGGATGGATTTTTTTATTTTATCGGTCAGTTCTATATTCGTTAAAGTTATATTATCTTCAAAGTTAAATCATTTTAAGAAACGGAGTATTGTAATTTATTTCAATATGTTCAAATGTTATTTGGCAGACATTCTAGAGATAAAAGAAAACTGGGTTGATGCTGAAACCTGTATAGGCCTATTTTTTTTTTCAAACAGAAAATTTACCAGAAATGAATAAAGGATTCGCTAAAGATCCATTATCCATTTTCATCCCTAGTAAGATGACTATTTTCTTTAAAGCCGGGATTTTATACAAATGGGAACATTTTTCGAGTCAACTATATGATTATTTTCAAGGAAATCCTTACTAGCTTGCTAAACTGCTTGCGCCTGTCTTGGAGCTGGACTTTATAAACTTTCCTGATCACTGAACTGCATATTCTGTCTGATTTATTGACATTGCACAAGCATATATAGAGCTCCAATGTATTGTATTATGTGTAAACTAGTTGGTACGCAGGGGAAATTGCTGTTACCTGTCGGATCGCTAACGTTACCGAAGTAGAGTTCACGACAAAAGATACAGACAGACAGGACAAACCTTGAATGATCTCAGGGTAAACCCTTTGGCCTTATCCTCCATTGCTACCAGTGACTATTTAACTAAGAAAAACTAAAGTTTCATAGTATATACCGTTGTCTGACAGATGGACTGAATTCCCTGTGGTTTCCACAAACCCATACTCCCAGCGATATTAAAGCTCTGTCAGTCAGGGACACAAATGAGAAATACACTCCCCATGAGTCTGAGATTTATTGAAACATATTGCCACTCCTGCCACCAGATCTAAGCCTCACACAGGTTTTTTGGCCATGGGCCTAAAATGATTATGCCCCCCACATGGCAAATGTTCCAGCATGTCTTAATGAGGCTGGGATCCAAGGCAAAATAACGTAAGGCAACATCAGATTAACTTTATGGGATCCATGAGGGCCAGGCACGCCAGAGGGTAAATTGAGTCATGACAGCAGCAAAGCATGGAGGTGTATGGATGGAGGACAGAGTAAAGGGGGCAACAAGGTGGTGTATTATGCAAGGAGACTGACCTACAATCATCATTCCTGAGTTCAAACCCTCTGCAGGTTGAGCTGGCACCAAAGCAATGTCATAATCAAGAATGTCACAAGCATTTGCCAGGGTAGGAGTTCAACAGGGCTTCCTTCTTCCAAAGGTTGTAATTCGGTGCCGTAACGTTGCTGGCCCTAATTCCTTCCAAATGCCCAAACTGAAGATGACTGTTGCATGTCTCTATATGGAAAACATTGTGTCCACTCTCATTACTACATTAAGTACAAATTGCAACTTGAGTATGTATGGTGTTCACACAATTAAAGCCACTATGTGTAGAATTTCTGTCTTCGGCACCGCCAAGTGGCAGTGTGAAGAGACACAGTGTAGCAAGGCTTGCTGTTACCATTCTCGTAAAACTTTAAAAAAGTAAGCAGTAAAAAAGTTAAAACAAATAAATTTGCTCAGATATTTAAGGAGAATCTATTACACTTGTTGACTCTGAATGAAGCTTTGGGGCTGGCGGGGCGCTGTATGTTTGACCTCTACGTCCTTTGAGAAAAGACTGTGCCATTATTTCCATTTGAATTATTATCATATCTTGCCCCTCTCTATGATTTCTTTACCCCAGCTTCAAGTGTGGCCATTCGGAACAGCCATAAACTCTTCTACCTTGGTACAAGGTCGGACGACATGTCGTACAAACTAGTTCATCTCAAGTTCACCCCGACTTTGAGAATGAAGCAACACAGACCGCACCAATGATAACCATGTTATCAATGTTTAATTATTCTGTTTAATTATTCTGCAAAATAAAATGTATCAGAACAATTTGAAAGGTTATAATCCCATACACTTTCAGCTCAAGTATGCTCAGGATGTCAAATGCATATTGCATATGCTTTTTATCTGCATACAAGAAAATTGCTGTGTGATCAACATTTAATCAGATACAAAACGTTCCAGTTTAATTGCAGTGGCATTCCAATGTCACATTTTAATTGACGTCTGTCTTCTATCATTTCCATAACCTCTTGTATAGCTGTGGAAACAGTTTAGTGCTATGTATGCATTAGGGAATTGGGACACAGTCTAGGGCACTGACGGCTTAAGGGGACATTAATTGCAAAATATGTTCCAGCTCAGGTGAAGTGCAAATGGAAATTTTTAAGTTCATTTTGAGATAAATGAGTTGTTTGAGTATTACTGCACTTCTTGACTGTTGTGATATTTTGCTCAAAAACCTTCTCAGTCTGGTCTAGTGTGTGTGTGTGTGTGTGTGTGTGTGTGTGTGAGAGAGAGAGGGAAAATGAGCGAGTGTATTTTCTAAAAGCTAAAGGCTGTCATGGCTGTCTATTTCCTCTTTCATCCTGCCTTGGCAATGAAGTAATGTATTCATAAACCATTTTGGCACACAGCATTCTGTGATTGAATTAGAGGAAGGCAAATGCATTTCATTACTGCTGAAGAGTATGGCAGGGATTCTTTTGTGAAGGACAGGAAAGTGTGTTTGGATGAGGGAGGGGGAGATGTTAGAAAAAGGAGAAAAGACAGACACGGGGAGGTAAACAGAGAGAGCATAGGAGGAAGAGGAAAGTGTGGACGGAGAGCAGATAAGCAGCACTGTGTGGGGGGGCTAGTGGTGGTGGTGGTGGTGTTGATCGCCTCAGGCTGTGGTAAATGAGCTCCGGTCAAAACAGGACAGCTCCTACGATGAAGAGGAGATGTGGGATGCAACCTGTGTTAGTGTTTGTGTGTGTGTGTGTGACTGTGAGATTCTGTGTGTGTGCACACATGCCCCTCCAGTTTGTTGCTGTGTTTGTGTGCGCATGTCACGGCTCCTTTTCTTCCCAGGGTTCGGTCCTGGGACGCCCCGCGGCTCAGCTGTCTGCGGTGAACGCCGCGTCCTCGCACCGATACGGGCTGAAGACTCAGCTCACTAAACGAATCTTTCCCGTCTCCCCCTCACTCTGCTGCACTCTTTCAAAATGAGCACTGCTACACACGATGTTCGGTGCCTCCACAAGAACATACAGTGTCCAGTTACACCACATTTCATACGGAGCATTTTACAAATATAAATGGCATTTTTTCATCTTGTAAATGGAGTTGAACCTTCCACTACAAAGTAAGTGTATTGATATTAAAAGTGCAGGTCAGATAAAGACTATTAGAGGAGATGTACAGCAACTGAGGTTCAAGGCTCCTCGAGTTTTCTTGTAAACACATTTAGCTCACATTCATTCAGTTTAAATGTCCCACTAGAGTGCATTGTGTGTATCCTTGAGGCCTACAATGGTGAATGCATTTTCTGCCCCAAAATGTTTGCGAATGTTTTTTTTCGGAGTATTTTTAAACCTGCATTGTTTAGATCAACTGGTAGTTCTTCCCCTTTTTTTGTTCCTTGGTACAATACCATCATGCTATACCGGTCCTGAAACGGAGGGACAATATAGCTTGCATGCACTATACATTTACAAAAAAAAAAATTCGATGTTAAAAATAAATAAATAAATTACAAGCCAACTTAATTAACAGAGGTTCATGGCCACTCAAAGGTCAGATTGTTTCCACCCATTATTGCATTATTATATATAAGGTATAGCAATCACCTGCTGTGCCTCTGCTCTTTTCTAATAAATTGTTCCACTTGAATTTCCCCAGACTCCTGTGTGCTTGGTGAGTCAGATTTCCCGCTATGCAGCATGACCCTGCGGCCTTTAATTAACCGTTAGCTCACCTTTACACTTCACAAAAGGGATGAAAATAGCTTGTCAGATTCATGCTATTATTCTATCATGCTTTGATGGTGGAGGAATGTAACTTCCACATTATTATTATTCGTTAAATATAACGTAGTGACGGTGACAAATGAGAGAACAATTTTTTTTATCAATATATTTTTTTTGCTCAAACCAACCAGGTCGCTGCAAATACTGTATTAACACTCTTGTTCAGTTCATGCGTCCTGCGGTTATTTGCTTCGCATTCATCATCACATTGAGGGGGCAATGTGTGTGTATGCGCTCACCTTATATGATGAATTGCAATCCTATTTAAATGATTAATGTCAGTATGTGTCAATTATGATTCTGTTTTATACTGTTTCATCTCAACATCCAAAACTGTATTGGAATACAATGTTTACAGTTCAGTATATCAAATAATTCAGAGTCCCTCTTCTCTGGTTCAAGATGTCTGCACATTGGAGTTTTTCTAAATTTACACATTATTTTGAGCTTTCGGTGTTCCAAGTACATACAAGTAGAAGTGAGAGATTCCAGACAGCCGACCGAGTGCTCTATTAACACACAAGTATTAAGAATCTATTGCCATTGCCATGTAAAAACAAATTTAACTGAGAAGAGAGCGACTGAGCTATTGCAGCTTCTAATGAAAAGAAGCAAGTTTTAAATGGACTCAGTCCAATTACGTAAGTTGAATATTGAAAACAAGTACACAATAATTTCAACCAGCCTTCAGGATGACAACATTTTGGTAAACTATAACAATACGACTGTGTTAGGCTGTACTGGCTGATGGTGATTTTGTTGGTTTTGCAGGTATTTGGTCATAAACCAAAACATTTAACTTTGACCTGCGGGTGGGGCTGGAGGAATAGTCAGACTGCCAAATTTAGTACACTTCATCTTCTTGGGAATGTGAATGGCTGTACAAAATTGCATCATGGCATTCCATCTGATATTTCAGTCTCAGTCCAAATTGGTGACACATTTGTCCTAAAACAAGAGCTTCAATGTCCGTCTCCTCACTCAGAAATCAAAATGTAAGAAACCCTACATGAGTCAAGAATGTAATATAAAACTGTTGCTATAGCATTTTCTCCCATTAATATAATACAACGGCCATTATCATCATTATGCATATTTTACATTTCAAATATGTTTACCAGACCAAAACAGGTATCATGTGTTCTGTGGCTCTGGAGGAGGCAGTGATCCCACATGGGTCCATGTGAACTCATTCAAAGGAATGCATTATGGGAAGTGAAGGATCCAGCGTTTTTCAAGCTTGACCTATACTTGGACTAAAGGTGAGGATATCTCGGCCAATTTGGACTTAAATTGGATTTGTATTTTGACATAAACATCTTTAATTAGTTACCTAATGATGTAATGTAGCAGTATTACAGTATCAGGCACTATCAGTAACTACTTGCCTGAAATGGTATCAAGCCGAAGAGATGCACAGCTCGCTCCATAATGCTATAGCCTGGAGAGTTTAATATCCCCGACTCTCCATTACTATGAATTAACATATAATACACAACCTTTGAATTATAGACGTGGTAAGATTTGCTTCTGTTGCTTTTGAATTGCTTGCACTGTCAAGCTTCTTTTCATCTCTGCCAATGTTCTGAATGTTAGAAGAAAGTTGTGTTGCTCAAACCATGGTGCCACCACAAGTACAGCCTTGTTAGCGACGTATTTGTTAGCTGAGCAGTTAATTAGCGGGCTTGTTATCACTGCAGTCTGTGCTTTCCTTTAACTAAACACACACACACACACACACACACACACACCAGTAGCTATGCACACTTGCACATTTACACAGAGAATGGACAAGCTTGTGAATACAATGCAAACACTCACGCAAAACAAATGTGTCAGCAGCAGCCTAATTAAAAGTCGTGAAAGGTAAGCGGGTTAGTGAGAGAGAACAACAGATACAGAGGGAAAAGGGTATTTTTGTATGGATTGTGACTTGCAGCACTTAGAACCCAGGGGTTTTTTTGGGACCCTCACAGATCCACCGTCTTCCTCTATCCAATTATAACACTCCTGCTCTGAGGAGTTGTCAGCCCCAGAAGATAATATGAGATCGGAAAACAGTGCGAGGGACAAAGGGAGAGACAAACAGAGGGATGAGTGACAAAGTAGAGGAGGAGGATGTGAGGAGTGTGGACTAACATGTGAGAACGACGAGGGGAAGAAATGGTGGCAGAGAGAGAAAGACAAGTTTTAAGAGAGGACAGGGCAGACAAAAGGGAGCAAGGAAGGGATAAGGCAAAGGGAGAAAGAGAAGAGCTATTCCTAATATATCATTATGCTAGCAACCAATGTAGAAAAATGCAGAATTATCAGTTCTATTAATACATTTCTCTCCGCGCATCAGCAAACATGGCAAATGATGCTTAGTTTGCTCATACGATCTGCAGCCAGGACAACTCAATGTGCCATCATTTTCGAAAAGCTTGTCCATCTTCCAGGCATTTGTCAAAACCACATCTTGGTGGCTGTTCGCTCAGACAGAGGACCCAAAACTCTGTAACCAAAATATGTTGTACAATAAATATAATATTTTTACCATCACTTTCTCTCTTTTTGTTAGAATGTGTCAGGACAAGACAAGAAAGCCTAACTTAGGTTTTAATAAGCAACAAGTAATGTCAACCCCATTGTCCTAATATGCATATTTCAATACTTTCTTGTTTTATGAATGAAAATTCAGCAAATTCTCCTCCTAAAGTTCCTGAAACTTTAGGCTACTTCCCCAAAGCAGGGCCTTTCTTCCCCCCTGGAACTATCCAGAAACAAAATGTAGTCCTTAGATAGAAACTCACACACACACTTAACACCCCCTGAAGATAGTCTCTAGTTAAATATTTGTTTTTATATACCAACACATACTCTATTATTATTACCTCCTGTAACTTGGCATCGTTAACTCCGTGCCAACGTTTAAGTGGCACATACTCTCCACACATGGATGCTCAACACCTATTTTAATTTTGCAAAATGCCGCAGAAAGTTCAGAAATATAAGAGATTCATGGGTGCTGCATTATTTCTTCATAAAACCAATTTTTATACCCAGATCCTACTTTAAAAATGCACCTGTGAGAGGGAAGCTTGACAGCCCTTATGTAGTATTCAACAGCAAAAATTTGCATTCTACTGATCCAAGACCCTGCTTCAGTGTTAAATCTTCATCACTTTCCAGCTAGTTTTTAAACTGTTTTTCTCAACATCGTATACATTTACAGTAAAGTACAGACACAAACAGTAACATCTAGCTGATTTATCTAAGTAAAATATAACATAATACATCAAGAGTGTCATTCTCTTCCCATGAGTGCAATTATACTGGCATACAAGCTTGGTCACTTGCTGTTTTACTGTTTATGTACATTCATTATCCAATGATTCATTCTCCAGTGTAGAAACACAAAATGGTTCAATCATAATTCCACAGATGAATCTGCATGACACATGGGGGAATGTGAAAAGTAATGACAATGTTATTGCATTAAGTTGCCAAATGAGAAAAGAAAATGAAAAGCATCAATTCAAAAACTACCCAATAAGTGCTCACAGGTAATAAGGAAAGAGAACAAGTCAGGGATAGTCTCTAAAATCATGTACGGATGGAATGTATTACAGAAGGGGAGGGTGAGTGATTTCAATGCTGCATCCACTGACCACTCATTTTGAATGGACAGACACTGTGAGATGCGTATCTGTATATTATGTACTGTATATTATTTTAATCATGGTGTATCTGGGTATATAACACTGTTCAACTGACCATCAGTATGTCCCCTTTTCACTTCTTCTCACTAATCAGTATCAACCAATCCTTACATACACATTATCTTTGCACTACAGAACAAATAAATGATGGAATGGAACATGAGCTAATTCCTGTGTCTTCCTGCGATGAGTTAAACTCTACTCTGATCAATATAGTTTTCACTTTGGAATCCAAACAATGGACTAAATCCCAACAGCCAAGTAGCAAGAGATGTTAGGTTCACTTTATCAACAGAGACTAATTGCTAATTGCTGCTAATTGTTGCTTTGTCTCAGCTGTCGACACGAGTGGGGCTCTCTGTGGGGAGCTTTTGGCCCATCTCTTCCTGCTGAGGGCCTGCTGTGACCAACCTCTCTGCACAGACTGGAGTTCAATTAACTGGATGGACCTTACAGTAATGAATTAAACTATGCTCCGACTGGGACCACTTTGGACGAGGGGAAACTGAAGAGGAGGCTCAGTCATTTGTCTGTGAAATTATTCATCACGGGAGAGAGAGAGAGAATAATACAACTTTCGGTAACACTTTATAATAACTACACACTATGAAGCATTAGTTAAGTGTGAGTAAACACTTAATTCATCATTTATAAAGCATTGTTCCTACATTAATAATTCATTAGTATGCAGTTCATAACA
>NW_022280046.1:4215668-4280298 GCF_004355925.1 Anarrhichthys ocellatus
TGTTATGAACTGCATACTAATGAATTATTAATGTAGGAACAATGCTTTATAAATGATGAATTAAGTGTTTACTCATACTTAACTAATGCTTCATAGTGTGCTGTTGTCCTAGTTTAAGCTGTCTGATAGAAGCCAGGGCCTCAGATATCAGTATATATGGTAACTCACAACAATTTGAGAAGTCTTGCAAACAGTGTCTGCTGCAGCACTTACTCGGGGATGGTACTTACTTTGCACAATGTCCTCTCCGGCCTCAACAAATCCATTATGCTGTTCTAAGCCACAGGGGCAGGACTGGACTGGCAAATCAGGAGCACCTGGAGAATTCCCTGTGCCCTGGCCTGCTGGTTGGCTTGGAGTGTCGGCCCAGTGTTAAAAACACAAAATGAAATGGGTTTTTGAAAACAACATGGGAGAGCTCACTCAGACCTGTAGACAGTCAGTCAGTGCGCGTGACAAAGCTTTGTTGACAAATATATGGACAAACTGAAGACACTATTTTACTGTCAACAGCAAGCAGAAAAAAAGTGTATACATGCTGTATCTCAGATTGGCCTGGGCTAACTATAGATTTCTGGCCTCTCCGGCCTTGCACAAGGGCACAAACTTATCCCTGCTCCCTCTGGACACAATATAGCTCCCAAAGCAGTCCTTCCCTACTGGTGTTTCCTTAAAGAGTGTCACTCCGTATGAAGTCACACTCACAGCTGAGGAGGGCTGTCTCGATTAAGGAGGACGGAATAAAGAAACAGGTCAACTGAGGGACGCGCTCACCACCCACCATGAGCAGTAACATCCGTCAAAGACAACAATAACGGACACCTTCTTCGCCCTCCTGTTGTCTCACTCAAATAAGTCATGGTACACAGAAGTCGCCACGGTCTCTCCCCCAACAAACACTCAACATCAGCTACCAGCTATACCCACAGTAAAAGGTAACAACTGTGCTTAACTTTCACGAGTGTGCTTTACTTATATGTATGTAGCCCTGGGTAAAATGCATTAACATATTAGGATGAAAATATTTTTCTCAAAGATTCCAAATGTAAAATGCTACTCTGAGCTAATATTTTATAGCTAGATCTACATTTCAGGAGTAACGACATCATAACTTTCATAAACATCAATATTAGTTTATTTATGTAAAGCCCGCTATTAACCTACACTGTAAAAAAGGATTTGAACAATAAGTCAAGGTAACTTCTTTCTGTCATTTACTTCAACTTATCATGATGATTTATACAATTTTAACTCAATTGTATAAGTTTCCGGTACTCCAACTCAGGTATTTAAGTCAGTTCAATGAAATGTAAATTTCAAGAAGTCAAATGAACTGATTACTGTGAGTTATAAGTATGGCTATGTCTGACAGTCTAAAACAAGTGCCAATAACTGCAGTTCCTCAAACGGCCACTTGAGGCTTTAAAAGCGATTAAATTTCCATAGGACCCCATGTTAAATTGTCTAACTTCTAAGCAGAAATACAAATGCATACAGCTTGCTACAAAAAAGCGTATCTTCTTGGTCTCTTCAGTTAATTTGCCCCTTCATGAACTGTACAGAGGTGACTTGTATATAACTAATCCATTTAAATTATATTGAGGCTGAAAGTTATGCATAATCGAGGGCGTGGCCGCTTTGAGTGACAGGTGGGTGCCGTAGCAGGTCGCAAGCTGTCTGTCTGCTCAGCTGCGTCACCAACCTATGTAAATACCAGACGGCGAACTAACCTAAACCACGCGGCGGACCAATACGTTTTGGCAGCCTGATCACGAACGTGACCTGAACCTGACCACGCAGTACGTCGGTTCAGCGAACCAAGCGGGCATACGCTACACAATAGAGAACCAAAGAATAAATCACAGAAACGGGACCTGCTACAGCTGCAAGACATTTCACAATGGCTCTTTTGAAGACTAATTTGATTTAAAAAGGCTGCAAGAGTTTCAACAAAGACGTCAATATTTATACAGAGCATTTGCACATACCGTGCAAGTAAGCAGAACGTGGTCAGGTTAATGTAAATGGTTCTTGTTTTCACAGAGAGCCAATACGCGGTTACTAGAATTAAGTGTGCAATAGTCTTCTAAGGGTGTATCTCTCTTTTCCCAATAACAAAGCCTTTTTCTTGTTCCTTTTCTGCTCTCTGACCAACCTTTAGTTATCATTATGCCGGCCTCACATTGTCCCGGTCTTTGAGTCTCATGAGCCTCCACTGTCTGGAAAGTGCTTCTAAAGAATGAACAAAGGCCCTCGGGAAGTAACTAGGTTTCTCCTCACCATTGCAGAGTTTATGACCACATTGTTATTTTACAAGAGAGATGTTCTACTTCCATCCCTGCAGCCTGGTTGTCCTGATCACAGCCCTATAGCTTCTGTTGGCATCAGAGAGCAGCGCGGGCAGCAAGGAACACAATTGAGGATGAAATATCAAACACCCTCATGAGCATGCAGATTAGGATACCGAGCTCTGGCATTTTTGGAACATTGAAGTAATTCAGTGGCCAAAGCCAAATATCTGTTGTTATCCATTTTAAAGAGAGGAGCGATCAGGAGTCACCAGCACTAAGACTAAACCGTCTGCTGGCATCTTTGAAACAAACTTAAAAAAATGACCCGCTTTTCTAGTTTGGCTTCATGTTTCCTCTCAGCAGTTAGAATGTGAATCAAGCACAGTGACACATATTTGGGGTTTATATTAATATGGGCTTTTCGTGTGTGTGTGTGTGTGAGTATGCTCAAATAACCCAGTTAAAAGTGTGTTTGCACCTGTGTGTGTGTCTGCATGGATTACTGTAATCCATCTGCAGCTCATTACGTGTCATTTTCATTTGTTCAGCAAGGTGCTAGCTCAGTAAATCTAGTTAATGCACCATACTCACTCAATCTGTCGGTACTGACCTCTCATTAACACACCCACACAGAGGGTAACAACTGGCTTTGAGAGACAGATTTACAGCCTGTAAACTCACAGTCCCACAGCTTATGCATTGCATTTGTTTCCTCTGCGGAGAGGTGCAGGGGATGGAGACTGGAAGAAGTGTGAATGAGTCTTAACACCACCTGATATACACGTAGTGAGCGCTCTGGAAAAAAATGTTCACAGTCTCTTTGGGAAAAGATGTAGGGATCCTGATAGTGACATTTACTCTGTTCATATTTGGCTCATTAAAATTGATTGACATTGAAAAAGCCAGTAGCAACAAAAACAGACTAATAGAATAAATGTATGTGGACCTCAGCCTCCTTTTCACCCTCATCTTTCATCTACTTGGTTCGCTTTTGTCTCTCCAAACTTTGACGCATTTTTTTTCTGTTTTTCTCCTCTTCTCTGTTCTCTATTCTCCAAACATCTCTCCCCCGTGGGCCGCAGCAGGAGGTCTTGTCAATGATGAAGCTGGTTTGTCCTCCTCTAATCCTCCTCCTTTTTTTGTCCCTACTTTTCTTTTTCCATCTCCCCTCTTCTCTCTCTCTCCCTTCTTTCCCTAAGGGGGTCAACTTTTTCTGTGAAGCTGTGCCTGTTTGTCCCCCCCCCCCCCCCCCCATCACCTCATTTCCCGCCTCTCTTTCTCCTCTCCGCTGTCTTGTCAGCCACGAAGCCCTGTGTAAGCCTCTCCTCTCCACTCTCATACAGCACAATGTGTTTGGACTGTCCAGAATCCCCCGCTAGCAGCCTTTAATAACATCTGTGTTTGTATATGAGAGAGAGAGAGAAGCTGGTTCTTCAAGCGAACGTGCGATGTTTTTTTTAACATTTGTGTGTAGAAGGGAAGCTACAGAGATGGAGGTATTTGTTTGAGGGCATGCATTGTTCAATAATTACGACTTTACGACTTGAGAGACACAGCGGGGGGAAACAGCATGTAGAGCCGGCATATTTGAATATCTTACTCTGTGAATTAATGATTTATTTCCACCAAACCAGAGTTGCTGATGGTTGGAACAGTAAAAAGTCTAACAGACTGATGGTCTTGGTGAGTTTTCTTTTGTTTCTCTCCAGTTTGAATGCAGTGTGTTTTACAAAGAGTTAACAGGGCAGGCCTGTCTTGGTTCAGTGTATGACAGAAACTTGAATTTTAAAGGTGTACAGTTGAACGTATCTGTTTATTTGTAGGAATATTTCCTTTGTTGACATTTTGTGAGTTTATTTAGCTAACTTATCAGACTTCGCAAACTTGCTGCTCGTGCGCACTAATCCTGCTACATGTAGGGACGGCCGGCACCTCTGCAGCAGGAGAAATATTCCTTGGTCAACATTGACTGCAATGGGGAATTTATTTCTTCAGTGGACTACATTTACCATCAGCACTGATTGGACATCCACATAAAATGCCTCATGCCAGCTGAAAGTGAGAAACAACAATACATGTTTGAGTAATTTGACATTATTACCAAAAACAGGTTTTATCTGTTTGGAAATCAGAAGTTACAACCAGGGACAAGCTGCTGAGGTATTCCAGTTTAAAGAGGGGCATTTTTTTTTTCTTCCAATTGACATTTTAACTTGTTCTTGCAGGAAAAGAGCTTTGGGAAATATTAAAAAGTAAAATTCCAGTATATTTTCACCTGGCTCCGTTCTATTAAAGTGCCCCAGCGAGCCATGACAGTGTGACATTGTGCACAGTGACAGGACCCTGAAACAAAAGCAGCTGAATGGAATTAAGCCATCATTCATTTTAATATTCACACCTGTGCCCTTCCTACACGTCTGAATATCTAACATCAAAACGTTTAATCACCTCAGCCGTTATATATCACAATGAGCAAAGTGACATTTTTGGGGTCAGCTGTGTGAGACACAGTACATGTCTTTAATAACTGATGCAGTTTTATGTATAGCAACCCCTGCATTCTGTCACAGCTGTTTCCTCTGGTTGATTAAACCTCTGCTCAGGCTGAAGTTGGGACTTCTTTTTTCCCATCCTAAGAACTGCAACAAACAAACAAGCAAATGAGATAGATGTCAAGCATGGGCAATTTGCACAAGGTCACAGAGTTCTGAGGAGATCTAATCAGGCCTTTAGTGAAAACACCTGTGGGAGGTAGACCATGGTTGTGCAGAAGATGAATTGCATTACATACACATACAAGTCCAATATAGTTTAAATACACTAAACACCAATACAATTACCCATATTGGCTACCACAGTTTAAATTAAAAGCTTTGCAATCTGACAATTCAAGAAAATGGCTTCAAGATGGTATTTAATACTAAACATGAAATGAAAAGAAAAGTGTCTAGTGTCTAAAACTCCTCTTGTGATAGCTTGCAGCGTTTGTCTTCAACGTGTGAACTCCTTTTGTATGCACAGTACACGATGTGTGTGTTTTCACAAACTCAATTAACAGCACTGAATTGATTTACGTACATGAATCACAGGATCTCACACGAAAGTGTTGTTGATCAGCTCATAAATAACTCCGAACTTGTTAACTGTGGTTAAAAGCTCAGCACATTTCACCAGCTTAATTCACAGTTTCACTCTGTATAAAT
The DNA here is from genome assembly GCF_004355925.1 of Anarrhichthys ocellatus. Classification (NCBI taxonomy): domain Eukaryota; kingdom Metazoa; phylum Chordata; class Actinopteri; order Perciformes; family Anarhichadidae; genus Anarrhichthys; species Anarrhichthys ocellatus. The sequence continues at coordinate 4,221,163 of NW_022280046.1, forward strand.
TTACAGGTGCATAGAGTTGCTTTCATTAGCATTTTATATTTATGTTTCAGGCACTTCATTTCCAGTGTTAGTGAGAAAAAGAGAACAGATTTGTGGTCAGTTTAGTAAACCGTTTATCATTTAGCAGTAAAAAATATATATATGCTGGCAGAGTTGGAACACTGTTTGCATCTTAAGTAGTTAGTTATCCACAGAGAGTAAGTTTTACAGGACACCGTCAAAGGTTTGAACACATTTGCTTCTATGATAAATGCCATGCATGGTGCATTAAAAATAAGAACGTTGCCACACAAGCTTCCACTTAAAGTAACTTTAAGCAGATCTCAACACCATACATTTCATCAAAGCATAGCAACGTGTAATGTACAAATACCCAGAAAAAGTGGCCTCTATATTCGCTGAAGTTGATTGTGAATCTGCCGGGCAGGTGACTGAGTTAGGTGATCCCTACATTCAGAGTTGGGGGAAAAAAAGAGGAAAGAGGGAACAGTGCAGTCGTCACAATGACAAAGTGGGGCGATAGGCTTGAATATATTTTAACTAAAAACACTGGATAAAAGTCAATGAGCAAGATAAAGGGCCTACTTTGCATGAAGTCAGACTCACAGATGTATAGAATTCAGTGTAAGACAAAAGGTTTGAAGTGAATGCCCAAAATATTATTCAGTGGCTGTACTGTAATCAGCACTCAAAACGCACATCCAAATACTGATACTGAATATAACTGTAAAATATGATGCATTGCTGCTTCTGCATGAATCCATATTTTAAGTCTTGCGTTTTTTTTTATTGAAATGGATGACTGGGTGATCTTCTGTTCCCTCAGCACAATCCTTCATCTACCGCATCTCTCCATCCGTATATCCAGCGGTTTTCCTTATTAAAAGTATCCTTTTGTTCAGTGTTTGCAAAAGCCCTCATTAGCTGCTTATGTCAATGCGCTCCACTGGTGATGAATAGCTGCTACATCATCCGGTCTACGGTGCAAAATTGAAGCCCCAGTGCTTAATGAATTCCCAAACAAAACAGTTGACCTCTGGGACATACATCAGAGATAATAACACTTAGATCTGTAGTCCCCCTTACAACATATCATTGGTGCATTGCATTCTGGTTTATTGAGGATGCTGTCACTGGGGGAAACTACTTTTTGCCAGCTCTGTTCTGCCTGTATGAAGCCATTGCCCTTTAATTCAGAGATCATCCAAAAGAGAAATTACACTATAAAACAACTTGCAATGCAAGGCACGTCACCAGCCAAATTTACAGCAACGGGTGCAAACCATAAATAATGTCAACCAAAGCAAAAAAAAACAACAACACCACAGTTCTGATTATGCAACCACCAATATCTCATACACTGACATACTTCATGCAATGGCAGTATGGGAGGAGGTCCCCATGATGGTCCTTGTGCCACTTGTGCATCCAGCAGAGTAGGCTGAAGACTCCTGCCACATTTGTTGTATCTATCAGTGATAAGCAAATCTTAAAGGGCCAATGTGTTGCATTTTGGGGATCTATTTGCAGAAATGGAATATAATATTCATAACTATGTTTTCATAAGTGTATAAAGCGAATCTTCAGGTGAAAATGTGTTCGCGTTACCTTAGAATGCGTCCGTCATATCCACATAGGGGGCAGGTCCTCTTCACAGAATCCGCCATGTTGCAACACCATGTTTCTACAGAAGCCCAGAATGGACAAACCAAAGACTGGCTCTAGAGAGGGCCTTCCATGTTTTTACGTTAGATGAAGGCCACTGTAGTTTTTCTGACATGCTTGTGAAACTTGGGTAATGTGAGCTGCCAAAGGCAAAACCATGGTACCGCCAGCAGCTATCTCTCTTCCATTGCCCCTAAAGTAGTGTTAAAATGGTAAGGTAAGGGTGAGGCGAACTGCGTTGTCACAGTTTTGCTCTTGACGTTGCCGCAGTCTTAGAAAGGGAGTATTGAGCGGCGGGGTATTCAGTTGGTTGCGATCTGCAACCACTCTACAGATGCCACCAAATCCTACTCTCTCAAATCCTAGTCTCTTTAAGGATTCAATATATTGGGCTAATCGCTGTTGTTTTACACTGTTATCACCATGTGTTAATCAGTGGAATTAGATCTACCATCACACTCCTGCTGAGTTTGTCAATAAGTAGCTATACTGTAGCATTCATTGGAAGACAATAGGCTATTCATTTGGTGGCTCTCCCACCATAAGCAACATATTACTAACCCTTACCTCACAGTTTAAATGTCTTTGCTATGTCCTCTCCAAACATGGATGGTCCAATCACAGCTTAGTAACTGTCTCTAGGAATCGCAGGTTTTCTCAAAATGCCAAATCTTTTCATGCCAAAGCAGTGTGCTTTAACCACCAGTATGAGAGGGCTATGGAAACATCAAGTATTCATGTTATATTCTAGCTATATCGAAAAAAAGATCTGATAAAACTTGTCAGCAACAGTTGTCAAATTTGACAGCGACGAAAGGCTGCAGGAGAGATCGTTATCAGTCTAAAACTGGGGACCCAATTTTAAACCAAAATGTGGATAACTGAACCAGACATGCAGAGTGGACAAATATGATATTTTAAAGAAGACTATACGATAAATAGACCATAATAATCCCAAAAATGGCAATTTCCTCAGTATTTGAATATACTTCAACTGCAAACAACCAATAACTTCTTACTAATACTGATGAGCAAATAGTCCAGTCCAGAATCTTTAACAGGCTGTGTCAACCAACATGTGAGAATATGATGCACTGATGTATTAAAAAAGAAACAGCTATTGTTACATATATCACGGTGAATGTGACAATTTATTGCGATATAGATTTGTGGTATTTTTCCCCAGTAGCTCTCTTTCATACTGCCTCTTTCCTCTCTAGTTACCGCTTCTATGCTTCACTCCACGCTCACCTGCATCTCTCCGTACACTGTGCTCCTCTTTGTTATAAGGTAGTGGCACAAACCAGATATTTGGCTGACACACTGGTGATGCCTGTCGCTGCTAAGATAACTGCAGCTGCAATTTTGTCAAAAGCCCCATGAAGAGCAGCGTTTATTCCCCTGAAGCTGTTCAGTTATCAAGTGAATCACACAAGCAAATCAGTTTGGCTGGGAGCTGAAGTACAAAGCTGCATATGCTTTTTGACATAATGATTTATAGGTACATCAGAAATGAAAATGATGAGGGGAAGTTTTTACCGGAAAGTAAACTCCTCACCCACAGTATAGTTAGAATGAGTCTTAATGTGTCTCTTTGTGGAGTTAAGAGAAAGGGAACCCAAAATGCCTTGAAACTGATGATAGAACACCGAGAAGTTATGACAAAACCACACACACACACACACACACACACACACATACACATTTAAATAACAGTGCGACATGACAGCCTGTTTTTCTCAGAGCATTCAAACACATTGACTTTGTAGTGTTGATTGCATTTTGCAGCAGCGCTAGAAATGATCGTTTTGGCGATACGCTTAACAAGATGGCAAACAACAGAGGTGAACCACATGGTTTTATGGCTAATGATGTGCACTCTGAGTTGTAAGTCACTTCCTGTTTATGCAGAAATACTCATTAGTACATTCATCAGGTTTTGGTCGTGTGTTTTTTCCTGACTTCCCAACAAGATGGAAATGTCAACTTTTCCAATGTAAAAGGTGAAAACATGTGACAAAATCGAAATACATTGTGACGTTAAAAATCCATCCATTACAGCATTGGGGTTTATCAATGTAAGGAGTGCATGGCATTTCTTTCCTCTTGCTGCATTCCTCACAAATATTCTAGCTGTTTTTATTATTGAATATCATATGCAAACACATGCTCGATTCTGTGATAAGGATATTTGATTGTGCAGAGTTCATATTTTGGCTCAGATGTCAGGCTGCATAGTGAAAACAGGCTTTATCCCATGAAGCATGTCAACCCTAGACCTGAATCCCTGACATACGCTCTCTCTCACCCACCCACACAGGGCAATGCAATCCTGAAACAGCTGTCAGTTTAGTGATGACTAAAAGACACTGCTATTGTTTGTTTTAATTCACACTCTGATTTTGCAAAGGTCAACTAGGGTTATGCCTGTCGATTAGTTCCTTTTATCCGTCTTTTTCTTTTTCTGTCGATGTAATTGTCCATCTGGCTTATTTGCTCGCATGACTGTAGGTGGGCTTTCCTGCAGGTTTACATCAGAGACTCTCCAGACCAGAAAAGTGACAGATTGTTTCAGGTTTCTGTGTCCTGAGAGTAATTACTGTGCTCTTAAAGTATCGAAGGTGGAAGTATTTTTTATACGATCACAAAAGGTGTTAGGGAGGATTTTTTCGGGTTGTATGTCCGTCCGTCAGGAGACCCAAGCTAATTTCCTGTGTTTTTCTTGTCAGCCAGCTGATGATTACCAATTAATAAACTGTTATTTATTAACATCCATACTGCAAACTAGCCTCTGTTTGTATCAGGAAAATACAAAGTTGAATGGTAAAAGGTTGTTGTTTTTTAGAATTGAATTTGTTTAATTTGTCAGAAAATAATTACCTGACGCAAACACAACCTGTTTTTAAAGTCCTTGTTAGAACTGTGATGGTATTATTAAGTACGCATATTGGTACTGGGAATGGGCAATTACCCAAGTGTAGTTGTACTTAGACTAAGAAAAAGGTGGTTTTGGTGCATCATTTTACATTTTAGTAACTTGAAAGCCCGCTGCGTCGCATACAGAGGATGAAGGGTGTCTTGTGCATCTGTATCAGACACTGAGGGGCGCGACAAAGTGACGCCCTCAGAATGCCAATAGGCTGGGCTCTGAGTTTCAGCATTTTGGCCGAATTTTGCATAGTCTTGCCCTGCTGTTAGATAGCAGTTTGCTCTTTTTTTTACCGTTGATTGTTTTATTAAATTTGATGACTGTAAATTTAGATTGCATGAACCCAGTATACAGGTGAAATGCTGCCCCCCCCCCCATTTGTTTGGAGCATGTGGCCGGATCTTACACATTGTACCTTTAATGCATGATATGAGGTCTTTGTCTGTTTATAAATGGTTGATCCGTGCAACTCTGCACTATTCTATTGGTCTGACTTAATTTCCCTATCTGCCTCATTATGTGACCGCTTTTCTGTCTGCCAGCATATTTATGTGTCTGTCTCCCTGCCTGCCTATTTACCTGCCAGAGTGTCCATCTATCATTCATCATAAGTGTTTATGCTCTGCTCCACAGTTTGACTTCTCTCTATGGAGTGACTTAATGACATGCATAAGTAACACACAGTTGATGTGGTTGTAGGCCATCCATCCATCATGAACCCATTACATATTCAAGGCTTCAGCTTGATCTGCAAAGTCTCTCCTGTAAGAGTCTCTCTTTCTCCTCTTCTCTGCCCTGCCTGTCTGTCCATCTTTTTTCCTCCCATCTCTCTCTTTCATTCTCCTTCTGTTACTGAAGGAAGGGGGGGTGTAGGTGTCCAACACATTCTTACCCCCTAGTGCTCCACACTGGACTGTGTTAGAGTAACTAAAGGAACGTTTAACTGGTTATGAAACAGTCTCAATTAATAACTGATGCCTCTTTTTGACCTAAATAAGCAAACAAGACCACCAGCAAGAAGATTGGCTATATCTACATAGGTATTCTAAATGCCTGTCATCGAGTCCTATTCCCCGCGAAATCCGAAGAAACAATGTACTGGTGTACAGGTCCACCAGTGACTCCTCTAGCGGGGCCCCGGCAGCAATGAGCCCGCCGTGGACAGACTGAGATCTGGCTTCGCTAACACCTTCGACCTGCAGTCAGAGGTCCAGCAGGAGATGGAAAGCTCCGCACCCAGCAACAACATCTCCTCTCTAGCCAGGAGCAGAACTTTGATTTGTTGCTCTGTAGATCCCCGTTTGTAACCAATGGGATGTGATGAAGAGAGCAAGAGAGTGAGCCAGAAACCACAAATTTATGGCTTTGTCCTCTGTGTCCAGCTGTGTGTGCTGACTGTACAAAACAGATGCAATTATCCGGAATTATCATTCATTACACAAGGAGGGTTGAATTGAGGAGAAAAAGGGAGATAAAGAGGGAGAGAGGGAGCGATGTGAGAGAACAATGTCCCATTTTAGCAAAAATGTCCACGAGGCTGCTCTTTGATGTAATTATGGGTGTCACATCGATGTGACTCATTGATGTCCGTGACACAGAAGTTTCCACAATAACACATAAGGATTCACATGTTTTTGTACCGTCTGAAATGTATTTTCTACTTTTAATGTGGGAAAAAAGTTTCTTTCATAACAATTACCTAAGAAAAAAACTAAAAACAAGAGAAAGCGAGCTAATTACAGCTAACTTCGACTTTAGTCTCCTGTTTTGTGTTCATCTTTGCTCCTCTTTCTCTCTCTTGTTTTCTCTCCTTCTTTCCCCAGTACTCTCTGAGAGATGAGCCATCACAAAGCATCAAGTCTTAATTAATCAAAGGCCCTATATTGAGTTGTTTTCGCTGTGTGAACGTGTGTGTGAGCAAACATATATGCTGTATTTGCGGAGGAGTTCAGCTCAGGTTTCAGTCATGGATCGGATGAGTCACATTCGGGCACTGAGCTTTCTCATTTAAGGGATAAAACCATTTTGCACAGAAACCATTTAGCACAATGGGAAGATTTGGAGTCTCTGAGAAAGTACTGTCACACCTAATGGGCAATTAATGTCTAATTTTGAAGAAGGAACATGAATGGTATGAATTTGTCATTCATTTCTCCTCATTATACTCAAGGTACTTTAAACCCTGTCTGCAGAAAAAAAACTATTTATTTCCATAAAATGGTGTTCCTTAGCCCTAAGCAATTAATATAAGAATATGAACACTCTGCATGAATGTGAATGCATTTTGGAGAAACAAGACAATTTTACAAATTTGTGTATGCGTCTTTAAAAATGTGAACAATGAGTCCAGCATAGTTTTCTTTTCGTTTTTCTCTGTGTTCAAAGCTGTTAAAATGACACTAAAGCAGCACATTTGCAACCTTTCCATACAACATATGATGAGCAGAAAGCAAGTGCAAAAATGATCATAAACCAGTGTTAACCATCTTTAGGCCTGACAGTATAAAATATTAATTCCCTGAAGGCTTGGAAGGAGGAACATGAAGGTTTGTAACGTGTACAGTATAAATGTACAGCAGTTGTAGCTTGGAGTCACATTAAAGTTGGATAAGTTTCCCATTTTGTTGGTAAGGTCTGGTGTACAAACTTACACTGGTATGCTTTTATGCAATGCTGCCAAACTGGCATTTGTCAATATGACACATTCTGGCAATTTAAAAAGTTGCCTACATCAGCAACCTGTGCCGACTGTGTCCCGGCGCTAAATCCAACATGTCTTGATAATAAGCAATATGACAATGTGATTAGCATAATATTAGGACAGCAGTAATGTTAGAGCTTTAAACGTAGCGCTGCAGTGTAGGAACAGTTTGTGATATTTGTTGGTGAATAAATACAAAACAACTCACCACGACCAGGCGGCAACCTTCAGTTCAGATAAATGGAGCCAATGTGAAAGTACCTTAAAATTGTATTCTCTGTAATGACCATCAGGGGGCGACTCCTCTGATTGCAAAATAAAGTCAGATTGTATAGAAGCCTGAGAAAATAAGTCTACTTCCCACTTAATTTATTACCTCAGTAAACATGAGTTTTTTTGTCTCAATCACAAGCATTCTTCAATACCGTATGAAGTTCATTTAGTACATTTTGATCCCATTTAAAATAAAATAGACCATAAAGTAGGGTATGCTTTAGATCAGGGCTACATTGTAATTGACGGGTTGCTGCCGCTACCAGAGATGTATACGCCATATCTACGTCACTTCTCCGCAGTCCAAATATGGTCACGTCTGTTCACTGGTTGCAAAGAAACGCAATCCAAAAACCAATGGGTGACATCACGAGTCCATGTCGACAACCTAAGCTATGTTCCTGTGTCTTTCCAACTGCTGCTGGTTAAAGTGAGGGGGGTAGCAGGGCTTATGCTATGCTCCAAATGCTCATAGTTTCTGCTGAACTTAGCTAAATACACTATGTTAGTGTCCCACTGTTGCCTCCTCATAGCTCCATGTGGGTTGGCCCCTAAATTGTCATGGCAAACTAACATGTTGCAGAAATACAACCACAACATAGATGCATCTCCCTCGTCACCACACAGATTTGCACTATGAGGAAGCAAAAAGGGGCCAAACTCGGACACAGCAAACGTGTCTGTAAGAACTATGCTGTGATAAGCAGTCACATGTAATTGTTTGGTCAACACATACAGGCCCCAGAATAGCTGTCAGGAAAAGCTCTCCTGGTACTTGGCCAATCAAATCTCAACCAATGTAGAACAATCATAAGCATGCACTGCCCGAACTCTTCAAAGTGCTTTCAATTCCATTCCAAACATTTTACTTAAAAGATCCAACCAGCTGTCATCAATAGCTCATTGCAGGTTTGGGTAAACATGACAGGCAATCATCACAAATGTTCTTCAGCTTGTAATTTAACGCAGTCGCTTCATTTCATTCCAAGTAAGGACCGAAAATAGCATTGCCCTTTCTCAGGGAAACTGCACAAAAAAAAAGGTCATCTAGAAGCAGAAATCAGAGGCAAAATCCACTCCCCCACTGTTGATGGTGTAAGTCTGTGAGAGAGTTTCTCAGGGGAGATGTTGATTATGATAACTGACTCATTGCAAGTATGCAGTTATGCTGTGGTTTGCCTTACTCTGTGTATGCTTGTCTTTTCAATTTGTTTCATCAATATCAGAGTCATTCACATAGACATATCTACAGGTACATTTTGTACCTTCCATAGCTGTGGAGATGAATAAATGAGACGGAAGCAGAGAAACCAATGGAAAAAGAAGAAAACAAACTGTCAAGACAATGATGAAACTATAACATAGTGGGCTTCAACTAACTGAATACACGGCGGCAAAATTAAATGAGTGCCTATGTGCAAACTCAATATTGTGATGCGTTCTCTGGGCGCTCACATTACACCAGGCATTATAATCCCACTGCAGATGGTATAGTTTTTTAAGGACTGGGAACTGATCTGTTACCAATCCACATATAAACAAAGGGGTAGTGCATGAAGAAAGATCAGTCCTTTTAAAACTTTGCCCACAACTGATTAGATGCATTCTATACTTGAATACTGAATTTAAAGCGACTAGCACCAAGTCGACATGTCCCAACTTTTGGCTTCTTCATCTATTTGTGCCCTATTATATATCATGCCCCACGACTGTCTTAACAAAATTGTTCCCTATTCTCTATCTTCTGTCTGCATCTGTGACGATAATCAAACCCTCTGACTAATACTACGATGCTCAGCCTAGGTTAAAGGAGGACAAACTCATCATCTACATTTTGGGCTCCCTCTCAGCCTTGTCATTTAGCCATTCCCTTACTTATTTGAGACATTACAGGTCATGTCTTTGCTGGAATTGCAGTCTGTTTGCCATCTCGTGTTGATAGAACTGTCATTCTCATCACCATTGTCCTCTGCCTGCCCCCACCATGCTGTCTGAATCTGAAGGATCTCTAAGTAACGTCTGCCATCTGTAGTCTGATCCTTTCATCATTGCCCCACCTGGCAGTGAAAATCCAGCTGTATCCCGACCCATCTGCAGACCTCAGTGCTTTACAGAGGAAATAATGGACCAGTTGCCAAGCCTGGAGCTCTCCCAGCTGAGGGCAAAGACAAACAACCCGGGACTACCTGAGGGAAACATCTGACCACCTGAGCTTGCTTTCTATATCTTACGTACCATACAAAAAACTAATTTCTTGGATTCACTAGTTTCTCATTACGGCCAAACTTTATGTGCAGAAGAAACCAGAAAAGGGAGCTTCAACCTGGGGCTACCTCAAACAGAGCTTCATCTAGTTCATGATTCAACTTTCTGTTTTCATTCTCCTTCTCTCACCATCACTCAGTCCGTCACCAAGCTTGTTATTGCTGCCTATAATGTGTATAGACGTTTCATCCCAGAGGAATAACCCGTGAGCTTAGTTCATGCTTTGATTTGTGGTGTTTTTATAAGGGTACCCTGTCTGCGTCCCTACATGTCTCTCTGACTCACTGTCTCTTTCTCCATGTCCAATTCCTTCATCCAGCCAGTTAATACTGGCTGTAATGTTTTACTTTCCTCCAGGAGGAATAAGCAGGTAACGTTATCTAATCTATGATTTCCCAGGTGAATCCTGACATGCCTTTCCTTTTTAAATGAATTCATTCCACTACCACTTCCATCCTCACACTGCCACTGCCCTATGTAAAAGCTGACTGCTATTTAATGAACTAAAATAAAGCACAAACACAGATGGGAAGGTATTGCATCCTATTATGCCAGCTACTCCTGTGTGTGTGTGTGATCAATTGATGTGGCAACACGCATACATCCACAAGCACACAGAGAGGATTGTGGTAGCTGTAGAGACTATGTTGTGTTAGTGCACTACAGTACATCCATTATAATCTCTCATTGGAAATCTCAGCAGGCTCTAGTCCCCTAATCCCCCTTGATGAGGCTAAAATAACACTATTATCCTGAGAATTGCATGTTCTTTTACCTCCAGTGGAAAACCCTTTGAAAGTATTTCATGAACTCTTAAAATGTTGTTCGAAAACACCGTTCAAATATTGCAGTATTTCACTATGTAGAGGTCAATCTTAGTACCTATCATTACTCCATGTGAAGAGTAACGGCCTGAAACTGAAAAAGAAAAAATTCAATTGGAAAAAGCTGCACACATATTTTATGGCAGACCCGTTTTTCGCTGTAGCAAACACTATGGGTTGGAGCCAGACGACCGAAAGGTCCAAACGCAGTTCTCTGTCAGCCGCAGGGTTTAAACAGAATCCTCTGCCAGCTGTAGTAAAGTGTGCCAGATGTGAGGAGATTATTTTTTTTTAAAGCTAGTTGGCATAAACAAGAGGTTTACCTCGTAGTCATGGTGCAGATATTGGAAGTTGTGGTGGATTCTTCCACCAAAAGGGGGAAAATATTCCCAAAACAATGCCTGTTAAAATAAAACTATCTGCAGCTGCTCTCATATAAGTACACACAAACTGGTCGTACAGTTACTGGCCAACACGGAACAGAGGCTGGTGAAACTGAGCGATGCTTAAGAACAACAAATATTTAGGAAGGCAATAGACCACACCAGGGCTCAATTGCAATTTTGCAGGTTTTCAATGATGCATTGATTTTATTTATGTCAGTTGCATGAGGGACAGAAGTGGCTTGCAGAGGCAAAGATAAATCTGGATGGGTAAAGCGAATGCACCACTTACCCTGTCTTGTAACTATTACTGTTGAGGGGCCCTTGAGCAAGGTCCTAAACCCCCAAACTCATCCGTTGGAGCTGCTCCAACCCTATGGCTAGACTTGAATTTATGGCCAACAATATTGGATGATTCTACAAAATTCCTGGATTGCTTTTGGTGACATTTGTACAACAACTGTGCCACTATGGCATGGTTAAGGAAAGGAAAATATTTTGTTCAAATTGAATAAAACGTTGAATGAGAAAGTCTGTGATGGGACGGAAACTCAAGCGAAAACATGCTACACACCCATCCACTGCCCCGACCTCCACACTTCACTCATTGGTTGTGTGAAGCAACTCAAAACAACTCCACATCAAGTTTTAGTTTCACACAGGACACTAACATTGGTCTCCTGGGTGATAGTCCTGTAATTGTGTGGCCAGTCCATCCTTCACCCCCAACTGCCATAAGCTTACCGGGTCTTTGTACTATGTCACCAGATTTCCGGAGACTTGCTCTGAGCGTCTAATTGCAGTGGGTGGGTTAGTATGGGAGTTTAACGAAAGCCCAATACGTCTCATACAGAAGCTAAAGGCTGCATTGTGCGTCGTTATCAGACGCTGACGGCCGTGACACAACTTCGGCATTTGACATCCTGGGAATGAGACTGGGCTGCTTTGGAATCATCCAATAAACTCATCCTTGTATTGGAATCATCTCATCCAATACAAGGATACTGGGCTTAGCTTCTCAATTGTCAACAGATCGGACTGTCATAGTAGGCAAGTTCAAGTGTGAGCAGGATTTTCCTTTGAAATCCACCCTGGCTGACTAATTATACATTGTGAAGTAATTTTATTCACTGTGTAAAATCAGTCAATCATGTAAAATCATTACTATAAACCAGCTTCAAACACAAGATGCAGTATAGTTGACAGAATAATACTGTGAGCAAGGTTTGGCACAAAGTCAGCCATGTGGGATGCAATGTTAATGGAAGGACGATTTTCTTGGCAAATAAGATTTATGGAGTAAACAACTAACGAAACATGATGTTAGTCACTGAAATGGCAGCTGCAGGTGCTTGTGCTTGCAGGTGCAGATCTTGTTTGCGACAAGGCACCCTCTGTTCCCTTTGAGCTCCATATATGACCACTCCTGTGCTGTTTTAGTATTTCACTGTTTCGAGATTCCCCCATGCCCCTTCAAAGACCAGCAGGTGTCTGTCTCTGCAGGAACCTGGGCAAATGTCGTGGGAACACAGACAGTTCTCGTGACAGTGTCGAGGTCCCCCTTGAACTCTGTCACCACTGCCCCATAAAGAATACACACAAACATGGCCTGTACAGTTTCACAGTTTCAAGATTCCCTAAAACCACAATCTTCCTTAATTTGACCCACACTGGTAGATCTAGAATACCATCTCAATAGATACGGGTCAAATTAGCACCTGTGCAAAAGTATAACATTTAAAAATATTTTCAATTTTGTGTATTTTGGGTCACTTTAGGAAAATCATCAAATTTCAGGCTAAAAGAATGACGTTTAGGGTATTTTTACTGCTGTCAAATGTCAAAACAGGTCAAATTTAAGTTCCTTAAATTATAAAATCAGGATCTCATATATATTACAATAAACATGCATACATCTTACCTAACACACACAGTATTCAGTGTGTATACATCTTGGATTCTACCAAGTAGCTCAACCCGCTTTCCTCATCAGCTCAGGAAGAATTTCTCAAGATGTTTTTTTTTCGAGATGTATGGAAGTACAAGCTTCAAAAGCTACAATGACTTACTGATTGACTTTATATTTAAGTAAACGTTTTAATGTCTGTATAGAATTGGATGTACAAATACTATAGACTATTTTTTTGGAAGACCTTATTCAACATATTTCTTCCCTTGTCCATTGTCTTTTATTTCCTGTTTGTCTCACAAGGCCAACTCATCGAGCAAGACCTTTAAACGGTAGTCATAGTTATATAGAGCCTGTTACTGTCTATTTTATCAATGTATCAGTCAATCCATCTTTCCCTGTTTTATTCCTCCATCGCACTCTTCTACTTTGTTTCGTTGTGTCGCAGCATTTAGAGTCCATTTTACTCTCCTCTCCTCCAGACCCCTTGGCAAATCTGTCTTTCTCTTACAGTCAGCTTCTGTCTTATCATCTATCGTTTCATCATTTCACTCTGCCTGCCTGTGATACAATTAAATGTGAGTTTTTGTATTTCCTGGAGGAAACTTTTGCATGTTTATATTATACAGTACAGGAGTGTGCTTTCTTCACACTGCTAGTTGTATACTTGCAAGGTCAAGATGCTAAACTGAAATGGTTTTCAGTCATTGTGAACAGCATGTGACTGAATGATTTAAAAATGCTCAATATGGAATTTAGAGCATCTATATGGTCCTCAACATGGAGACACCTGAGCTAGTGGCTAGCAGCTTACGGTGCTAAAAGCGTTAACAACGGTCAAAGTGCCGACAGAGCCAACAGCGTTTACCTGAGGGTGAACGGGAAAGATCGCAGTGGTGGTTGAACGAGCACGCAGGTGAATGAAGAGAGGGACCGTGTTAATGAGAACAAAGCAGTGTTCTCACTAACATGTGATGAATGTTATTTTCTGATTGTTTCATGTCAAGCCAATTCTAAAGCACAAATGAACACATCCACATCTTTCACAAACCTGTGGGAAGGTAACGGATTTTGAATTAAAGCAGCCCAAGGCACCTTTCATCCTGCTGTGGCCTGCATGCTCTTCAGCCTCGGCTGCACGAGACAAAGTGGCAGTGTTTGACCTGCGAGCGAGAACCGACTGCACACTCTCACTGGGGCCAAAATGCTCTTTACCTATGCCCCGAAACACCAACCCACACTTTCAGTGGGTCGGGATGATGGAGAGGGATTCTTTTTCTATCAAGCTAGGCATTGTTTTTTAGGAAATTGTTGGACAACACATTCAATCCTCTAAATTCTGAATTTAGCACCACACTTATTAAAATGGAAATAAAGATACATTTAATTGCTCACAACAAACCTCTGGACAGCAGATTAATTAATAGCCCAACCTGTCAGCTCTCTCCCCATCAGAAGAGAGATCATTCTTACAAACGAGCCTGTTGCTGATTTACAGCACCATTCAAATTTGCCCTTGAAGGGGAAAGGTAGGTAATTTCACCGGATCACCATCTCACACTTAAGTGAGTTCATTCTCCATTCTCATTCTCAACAGAAACAACAACATCTGCCAGAATCGTTAAAACGCCATCATGCTTGGAGTGAGGGGGATGAGCACATCCGAACCATCCATGTGCATACGCTCACAAACACAGACAGCACACAGACAAAATGTGTACTCTGAAGATCTGCTTGCTCTCAACAGCTGTAGCTCAATATTGGTGCCTTGACACAGATTGCTATGAACTCAGTTAAAGAGAGAAGAACATATGTTTGGAATGAGGTGAACTGGAATTGAACTTGACATTTGCTTTATATACTGCATCTAATTGTACGTTACACATTAAGAACAGTCCAATATCCTCCTTATAACTGACATTTATTGTTTGCCCCATAACACAAACTGCTAATTTGTGAGTTCTAACAATTACTTACTCTGCTCTCCAATTAAAATGTGTACTGATCTTGTTCAAAGCATTATGCAAGCACACATGCTCACACAGGTCTACCAGCAAACAAAAGCGCACACACACACACACACACACGCACACACACACATAGATACACTCACCCACTCAGTGGCATACTAATAACCACACATACCCATTGCTGTTGACAGTGATTGGCACAATGCAGCTGACATATTCAAAAGTGGAATGAAGTTCTCAGTATGAGGCCCAGAGCTGCTGACAGTGGGACAATCACTGTGTGTCTGTTTGTGTCAACTGAAGTGTGTGTTTATGCGGACACATTCACATAGGGACATTGTGGGAACTCACCTCCCATCTTGAGTCCCCCAAAAGATAAACTACCACATTCTACAGTCAAAACCTTTGTTTTGGGGGCTAAATTACAAGTATGATTAAGTTGGGGTTGGAATAAGAGTTGCCGTATTGGTTATGTCAGTCCCGCTAAGTCCCTCAGAAACGTGTTTCCACAGGTCTGCGGTTAAATTAACCACACAAAATTACTCGTGAAGCTTATGAAGGGATTCACATTTTGGCTCTGAATTAAATATCTCAAAATTCATTGGAAGAATTGAAGTGTTGCCTTCATCAGAAGTAATTGTATTAACCTTGGTAAACCCTTATTGTTTTATCGAGTGGCATCATCTGGTAAAAATGTTAATTTATCCAGTACTTGGTTCATGACCAAACACCTGCAAAACTAATGACAGTCCCATCAGCCTCAGCTGCACGTTGTGTTTAGAGCTAATTATCAAATGTTGGCATGCCAACACAAGAAACTACAGCGGTGAACACGGTCAACATCATTCATTCAATCATAGCCAAGGCATGCAGCCTGCAGCCCTTTGTTAAGTTTTCACACATGGTTGTCCTGCAAAGCAATGGCTCACAGAACAGGTGTTTGCACGGGGATGTGTGCTTGCGTGTATGCAAATGCATACAGTCAAATACATACGGACAATAAATCCACGACATGCTTATCCTGTCATGGATTTTTTTTCTTCTTTTGTTAGGGATGCAAAATACAACATTTCCTATCATTCAATAGAAATAAGTATCTACCAATAAAACCAAATGTCTTTTAGTATGGTTGGTGCAGTAACAGAAATACATGCAATGAAAGGCACTTTGAATAATTATTTATTCATTATTTTGTATCTATTTTGTAGCTGTTTTATAGAAATCATTTTTGTTGTAATTGTAGAGTTTGGCACAATTTTGCATTATTTTAGGTAGAAATTGTAACTTAAGTCAATGTTAGAAATTAAGCTTGCCAAAATGTTGTGTTTCATGTCTGAGTTATATATTATACTTTGCAGTTTTCTCTTTCTCCTGCTCGAATTAAATGTCGGCTACAGGTGTGTATGAATGCCAGCTGTTCTTTGTCTAGTCGTCTGATCAAAAGAGAAGAAATCTGAAATCAAGCTGAGCGGAGAAAATGCATTACTCTCTTTTACTCTCACTCAGTCAGTACCCATCAGTTCTTCAGAGCATGTAAGGATGAATCATCCTTTGGCCATAATAAGATAATGCTCTCTCTGCTCTCTGTTCCTTAATAATATATGAATATGCATGCTGAGGGCCGGGACATTTCTGAATGATTTCAAAGTATTTTATCCGTATGATCTGCATAGAAAACATTATCTAACTATCACTGTCGGCAAACACAACTCACATACCAAAAAATAAGTTCTATTCACAACAGTATATTGGTGTCCTGATTTGCATACACTGCAAAACACCGAAATAAACACAAACAAGTAAAGCAGTACACACAAGAAAAAATGTAAGAGATGAATGATACTTCAACACAATTCTTCGTATTGGGTTCATAGCTGTTAAACCCTATCCAGAGAGCTCTTACTTCTCTGAAAATCATTAACTCACTGAACAGAAACTTTGGTCCTGTGAATTCATACATCCATGTTTTAGCTGTGACATGACCTGTGATGTCAATAGTATTTCTCCTTCTTCATGTGTAGTCTAGAGCTGCAGATCTAGACCAGCTTGCAGGTCTGCCACTGGATGCAACTCCCTTCTGCCCACAAAAATCAATGATTTAGAATGTGTGAGTTGATTTGTTGTCATATAAAATGTCCTCTTTTGACAGCCAAGGACAGTTAATAGTGCTTTATCACAGATTGTTTGGCTTTTAATGCTTGAATAACACCGTTTACCCCCAAAACCTGTCATCGTTTTTTTTTTTTTGCATTGGAAGCCGACTTCTTTTAAATTGCTGTTGTGTCAAAAGAACCTTTCAAATAACACATTAAGTGTTCCATATGCTCTCTGTTTCCAACTAAGCGAGTTCAGAATTGTAATAATGTCAGTCAGGGTTGGCAGTTGGCAGCAGGAAAGCCTAATTATCATAAGTTGTTTAAATGCTGAATGTGTTTCAGAGTCAGATTTAACAAGCTGATGAGGAGACACAGACAGGACCTGACCTCAGCATTACAATCTATCAGAAATAGATTATCTTTGAACTTTGAACTTTGTGTGTGTGTGTGTGTGTGTGTGTGTGTGTTTGTGTGTGTGTGTGTGTGTGTGTGTGAATGTTTGAAAAAAGTCAGCCCAAAATGAAGCCAAAAATACTGAAACCTATTACTCGTCTACACTTTTTTTTTTTACTTTTCCTTTGCTTACATACTTATTTTAAGCCCAACCATGATGTATTTCCTGAACTAAACTTAATTGTTTTTTGTGTGTCAGCTTAGGTTATGGCAAAGGACAACAGGAATGGTGAAAATTGAATAACAGAAGGAGAGTGAGAAATAATAATATAGAAAAGTTGACCTACCGAGGACAGTTCTGGGTGGTTTGAACACACTTATGCTAATTATATGAGAACTACCGAAAGCAATAAAAGCAAACAAACAGCATTGAAACCTTTTTTCTTGTTTGAGTGAAAAATGGTCACTTCCTCAGTTTCATTATATATTCTACATTATGCTTTAAAGAGGTGTCCGGCAAGGCAAACTGGTACTCAATTAGGAGATCTACAAGCAGCATTGGAGTGTTTACTTCCCAGCCCTCAGGGAGAGGCACAGCAGGATTCCAAAGAAATCTCATGGATGCTGCTATGAGATGCTTTGGGAATACATATCTTCTATATTAGTAAACACTTGGAAAGGAATTTAAATAATTTATTCTGCATATCTGTTTTTTTGCATGCAGTTTGTGTAACTACCTGTTTGTGATTATTATTATGTTTTTTGTCTTTTGTTTGTAAGATTGCTGGTCTCACAACTGTTTGCATATTTTCTCTATTCTCCCTCCTTCATTGGTCATTTTTTTAAATGTACATCACATCTTCTTTTGTTTGAATCAGATTCTCCCAGGAGTAAGCCACCCCTGACAATGTCAGGTATTTATTTACATTGTTTCAAGTGGAAGGGGCAGTGAACAACTTCCACAGCCTGATGTTTGTTAGTCTTTAGTTTTTGCTGTTAGAGCCTCTAGTCCCTGTTGTGATTTGCCTGAGGGGGGTGCTGGAGGCTTTCCTAGGACGTACGGGGCAGAGGGCAGAGAAACATGAAGAGGTGGGTACTTCACCACAAACGACAGTCAGACACGATCTGTATTCACATGCACTACAAGTTGCTGGACAAACCCATGCAAATTAGAGGAAAACAGGGGCTAATTTGTTAATAGTGTGTGGACTATTTGAGTAAACAAGGGATCTGGAGTTAGTCTGACATGAGGATGTGGGAATATACAAGACCCACAGAAATAAGGGCTAAAAGCTTCTGGTCTTTATTTTCATCTTTCAGTATGTGCAGGTTTCCGACTGTGAATAACCACTTGTTATTTGACTGCAGAGTTGACGTGACAACAAGACTCTTCAAATACTTCTAAATCATTTTTTTTTTTGCTGTGTAAATAGACTGTAAATCCCTTGATCGTTGGTTTGAGTGTTATTCAATTAGCTGGGAAAGTTTGTTTGAAAGTTCGAGAGTCTCTCGTAGGGGCCTCACCTCAATTCAAACTCGTCCAAACGCTGCACCGTGCCAATTTACTGTCCTCGCCTCAGGCAGTGAGAGAGTCAATACAGAAATGAAATGATACACCACAGCACGCACATGAGAGACGCTATTACATCTGTTACACGAAGACACACACACCTACACACAAGCAGAACTGTATAGGACTTATTGAAGTGTACAGACAAGGATAATTGTTTCAAAACCAGTCAGCTCTATTGCATGCAATGTGCAGAAAGGTATAGTTTACCCAACATTTAAAAAAAAAAAGCTGGATGTTAAATAGTTAAATGTGTGATACATGTTTTTAATATATCAATTTGCTGCTGAACATGAACTGACAAAAAATGAAATAAAGTGTATACCCTGATTATTTCCTGTGTAAGCAGCCAAACATTCTGGGCTTCTCACGGACTTCTATCTTTGGCTGTTGCAGCCTTTCTCAGGTGAAGTATTTACATTTTATGACATTCATTGATAACTGTGATTTTAAGTAGATTTTGTACAGTAAAGGATTCAGAACTTTGGCCAGTTGCTAAATAAATGTGAAGGAGTTTTATTTCTGGTGCTCACAGCATTAAAAAGGTACATTTGAAAAGCTCATAGAGAACATGCTTTGTCAGTGCACCAGTTCCATGGGATAATCCACATACCTCGCAGTAAGTAGTTTTCATTTAGATTCTTTTGTTCTTCTTTTGAAATGAAATGATACTGTCCACAGGGAGGTTCGTGGTTGTGTGAAGCACTGTTTCTGAAAGATGGAAGGAGGCTTGTCGGTGGAGGACAAACACAACTAAGCAGGAAATGCAATTGCTGCTGGGGGTTGTGTTCACTGGCAAGAGAATGTTTCCAGTGAAGGAAGAACTACTTTGTTGTAGTGGTAGTTGTGTGGTCGGGGATATATAACATGCTGGAGTTTGATACTGCAGACCAGGCTTGGATCCCGAGTTCCTTAGGTTTTGGCAAAAAAAAATATTTTGGTTTGTACAAAATCAATTCAAGACTAATAAAACGAATGTCCTGAGTCATCATTATTCGACTAAGACCACATCTCTTAATCACCTTAACCAAAAGCTTTGAGTGTCGAAACATAACGTAAACCATCATTTGAAAAACAATAAATGTATTTAAAGTGTCTTTATGTTATTATCTAAGTATATTTGCTGTTGCAAATGTCAGTATATGTGGTATACCTCCCTATGCTTTCAGCATGTTTACAGACATACAGACAAGACGATCGCATGCACACATTTGGATTCGAACACAGTCGTGTTTTCATGGCTTTTGGAGACATAACATTGATTTACAAAGAGACTTGACCGAACCAAAATCATAACTGCTACCAGCCAAGTCCTAACCCTTACCCTCACCTTGACATAACCTTAAACCTAGTCTTAATCCTGAAATGCAATGATTTACACTATGGAGACATGCATGTTGTCCCCATAAGGAAGTTGAGTCCCCACAATATGGCTGTGTTAACAGATTTATGGTCCACACAAGATGGGTAAAACTCGCCCACACACACACACACACACGCACGCGCACACACACACACACACACACACACACACACACACACACACACACACACACACACACACACTTGCTTCAACTCTGATCTTGTAAATGTTGGTTCCCTGAGCAAGGGTCTTGGGGGATCTGACTTCTCAGCTCTGCTCTTCTTGAAACCTTAATGCTATCCTCCGTCTCTCTCTCTCGCTCTCTCACTCTCTCTCTCTCTCACACACACACACACACACTCCCAGAAGAGAAGTTATAAGCTCATTGCTTTAAAGTTTTTTCCCTGTCTGGCTTCTCTTCTCCATGTCTCTGTATCAGTTACTCTGCCGGCATCTCTGTCTCCCTGCCCTTCTCTGTTCCTTCCACCTCACAGCTCATCTCTGCTCTGACTGTGAGTCTGCACATCTTCCTGTACTGCTCATATCAGTACTTTCTGTCTGTATATGTCGTCTGCCTTTTTCTATCGTATCACTTCTTCTTATTTTTTTGTCGGTATACCATCTTTGATTTTGGACATGTGAGGAAAGACTTATATTTGCTCTATTCAACATTACACTTCCTGTTTTTGTGAAATAAAACATGCAAATTTTATTCTTTTAGAATCAATGTTAGCTCGGAGAAAATTAAAGCACACCTGCTTGTGGATATTATCCAATTTATCCATTAAGTGTTATACATGTAGTTCAAGGATATATACAGTATATACAATTATCATTGTTTGCATAATCATTTCTAAAAAACAATGTGGCAGTTCATTGTTTACATCAAGGGGGAATGTGTGTGGGTGTCTGGGTAATTTAGATATTTTCATTTTATCTGATGCAAAACATACTCGCATGAACCCACCGATAAGAGAGAGTCATGAAGTGCTGCTATGTTAGGCACTTACTGGGACACAAACAATGCAGAATCCCATAATATCAGCTTGAAACACACTCTCTCTTGTTATGTTTATGACTCAGTTTAAACTTTTTTAATTGTTTTATTTGTTCGGTTAGCAACTAAATTCACAATTTGACTTTAAGATTGAGTTCTGAAGCATTATGAGTAAGATAATCTATGGTTGTTCTATTTGTAGGTCAAATATGGTTGTTTTACCAGCAGGAGTGGACTGGTCATCGTGAGTTTTCTCAATGGGCTGGCTGACCTGTGGGGTGGCGGTAAGTAGCACAACACTGATACCATGAATCATACCTGACCAGCCTCTCTGAGGCTTTAGTGTCTGTGAGGTAAACAAACCTTTTGAGTTCAACATGCATCCCTCACCGACTTTACGCTCATCTCACATTTCACAGACTGGGCTTATGGTTACAATTAATTCACAACACAAACTAGAGTGTAATGTATGCCGCCTTCAGGTGGCAGTTGGAAATACCAGAATTATAAATTTAAATGAGACATTTCACTCGTTTCGTGGATGAACAGCATCATGGTGCAGTAGATGTTACTCTACACAGTGCACATTAAAATCAGCTCTTTTGGAATTTACTTTCAACTCATTTCTCAATATTAAAAATATGATACATGACGACAAATTGACAATACAGGGCATGGTATGTAAATTATCTTCCATGTCAGGTGACATTTATTGACAGTCATGAATTGTGATTAATAAAATAGATAACATTTGAAAGGATTTTTTTCCCCATTACCCATTCCCTGTTGAAATGCCGCATGCTCTCCTCATCTCTCTCCTGGTTTGAAGTTCAGTGAATCCAAGCCCGTAAATGATTCAAATAAAAGAGTCTATCTGGACTCTGGACTGACAAGTTCTTCCGCTGAGCAGGAGAAAATTTCACAGAAAAATGGGATTTTATTATAAGCTGCCGTTTACCACTCCAGATATTACTCAGATTCAAAATACCGCGCTAATGCTCGGAAGCACAACGGATGTATTTTGAATGTGCTTTGATGAAAGCACACATATGCAGAGTCTCAGGAAGAAGGAATACTGATATCAAATTATGACACCCACAAAGCAGTTTAGTGACTGGGACTAGTGCACGCGCACACACACACACATAAAGGCATGCGTCAAATTACTGCCAGGTGAGAAACTACTGAAACATGCCCTCTGTGGGTGTTTTTATCACCTTAAATTGCTGAAAATGTCAGTGTGTAATGAATGACTAAAGTTGAGGCGTACATAGGATTTAGCTGACATAAGACACACAAGAAGATAATCTAAAGGCCTTTACACAACGGGGGCGTTTGTTGTCCATGAACTGTTTCCCAAACTGTTACACACATACAACACGGCTAAAAAGTGAACCAACACAAGGTTGATTTTCCTGAGCCTTCGCACTGCTTATAAAGGCAGCAACCAATCATGTTGTGTGGAACGGGTTGGGATGCACCTATATTTGGGAAACAACAACACGGAGGCTCCGTAGTCCAACCTGGCAAACGTTATTGCTCCTTTCAACCTTGGCAAAAGGCAGCACAGACCAGATCCACTCCCACCATTCTGAATGAGGCAGCTCAAAAAAGTTCAAACCAAGCTTAACTCTCACTGCAACACGGTGAAACATCAGCACCGACGCAACCCCCTGCATTCTATTGACACAAAGCACATTTTTGGGGTGAAAAAGTTTACAGTTTAAAGTGCCAGTGAATTATCAACTGCACTAGAATACTCCCGGGCCATTGCTGATGTGAAAGTATAAAGTAGATGAGGAGAAAGAAATTGATGTACAAAAGGTCGAAAAATAATGGCGATAATAGTAAAGATTATAGGTGTCACGAAAACGACAATATCTGTGATATTTAAAAATGAAATGTTGATATTGTGTTAATAATATCCATATAATAATATTGTGTAGCTTAAATACTTGCATATATTATTAGTATTAGTAGGGACACAACACAGTAAAGAAGAGTTAAAGATGAAGTTGACTGATGATATTATAGAGTACCTAATAAAGAGGTAATCTCACTCTTCCTCCCTTCCTATGTTTCTTTTTATCCTCTGCCTGCTGCCGTGTCTCCATTGTCCATCTGTCTTGCATGTCCTATTCTTTAACCAGCCATTTTTCATCTTTTCTCTGTTTAGTTGCCATTATTCTTTATTGGTTCAGGCTCTTTTGCTTTCATTCTTTATTTGCTTCCATCACCAGTCCACACAGCAAGTTGGAGTCAACAAATGATTTAAACTTCCAACTTCCAACTTCAAACAGCACAGCATTTCATTTCAAATCAGAGCAAACCTCAGTCGTAAAAGTTTTTAATGACATTTCCTTTTTTTATTTATTTTTTTACATTTTACTAAAGTTTCCCAGCCAAAATGAGCTTTATTCTCACATTCCAACATCCACTCTCAGCTGTCAACATGGGTTTCTTGGAAGAAATAACTTGGATTTGAGCAACGGTAATGATCCTTAAACACTTAAAGCACAGAGTGAAATTTATGTCTCAAGAAAATGAAAACATTTTCTTGTGAGAGCAATGATTCAACGGCAAATGAGCGCTCCCTCGCAGTCACCCTACATGTGGATAAACGCTATCACTCACTTCACCCAATCATATTTGCCCTGAGCTTGAGCTTCATGACTAACTGCCTCATAAACAATGTGAATGGAAATAGAAGCAGTTTGAGTCCAGTCTATTACTCAGGGGAGGACATGCAACAAGACAACATAAATAGTCATGACCTGCAACTGTGTGAATCAAAAAGTGATTGCTTTATCGAAAAATAAAAAAAATGGAAAAAAAGGAAAGATAAACAAAAGTCTGTCCATTTTTTAAACACGATACTTATTATATTTTTGCAGGAAAATAAAATTAGCAAACGGTGAAAGATCATCTTTAAAAGTTGAATCGGGATGTTTCATTCCACAACTGTGGGATGGTGTTTAAGTGCTTGCAAGCTCTTTCTATTGCATCTTATGTTATTATTATAGCCACCAAAGTCAGGCAGCACAGTAAAATAGATTCTTCCTAAGTGAGAGCACAGTCAATCTGACTGGTGACATTTCTCGAAGGCTCCTGACGGGCCCTTATGGAGGATATTCTGGCTGTAATTGGCGGAGCTGACAAGGATCAGGAAGAGTTAAAGAAGGCAAGTGTATCTGCGTGTGTGCGCGTGCATGTTTGTGTCCCCGCATGTGTGGAATCTTCTATCTATGCGAGGACACATTTTAGACCTTGAGAATGGGGACATCTTTGGTAAGTGAAAACATTTTGGCAAGGACCGAGGGTTAAGTTAGAATTAGGTTCATGTTAAGGTTATGGCAAGGGTTACATTTAGGTACCTAAGTGTACCTGTGGATTTGTCTAGTGAGTGATTCTACCATAGAAATATTTGTATCACTCAGAGAGATCTATGTGCAGCAAACTTTTCAATATTTGACATCGTCTTTCGCGCATACAAGAGCACACATACACACATAGACAATACAAAATCAAGGACAGATCTATTTGCCTCGTTAAACTACTTGTGACCTATTTTTTTTCAAATCTGATGAACAGTTTGCACGAATAGTGGTTTCTCCACTGGAATGTTTTATTATGATGACTTGATAATCTTCGTCTGACAAATGACTCTATCTGGAGCAGTCTTAATGCGCAAGCATTCAAAATCACGACACTTCATCATCAGAGCGATCACTGTCTCAGTCTGTTTTGTGCATTCGGCTCAGACTCTGCCACCACTGTAAAGTTGAATGCTATTGCAGCATTAGGATTGTATAAAATATGTGTGTGCCTGAATAGTAACTAGATCTCAGTGTTGAATTTTAATGATTTGTAATCTGGTTTTATCACAAACAGAAATGGCGAGTTGTGGAATAATGTAAGGGTCTCTGAAAGAAGTTACAAACAATCATGCTGGCAGCGGGTTAGGTTTTTATTCAATACGTACTTAGGCAGGTATCACTTTATTAAATCAAAACACAGCCTTAATCTGTTTGTTTCATAACAATTCGGTTGTTATTATCCTGTCTGTATTTATTGTCATGAAATGCTGTGTATCGCTGTGCTTCTGACAAATAACCAAATGTGTTTTTGCACTTGATGAACGACTTGATGAATCTTTCTCCCGAAGCTGCTACAAAATTACGTTTCCAATTCCTCCACAAAAGTCTTCGGGCATCCGTCGTTCCGTTGGACCTCATGCAGCATCGCAGAAGTGCATCAGTGCTCTGCCAGGAAGCGGCCATTATGCCGATTGTTCCCTGTGATGTGGTAAGAAGTTAAACCCGGCCGCCACGGTCCTAATACCAAATAACACTGCCAGAGACGCTGTTTTCAATACAGTGTGAATGATGTGATGAACTACTTTCATTTCAGCGATACATCTTCGGGGCTGTTGGTTGTGAGTGGGCCACAATGACAAAAAATACGCAGTCTGCCTGGTTGTTTTCCCTCAACATTATTACGTAATGATGAGTTTCTCACCTTGTTTAGCATCTTTCTTTGCCTTATTCTCTGCCTACTGCATCTGCTTGCTGGTCTTTTCTATTAGTGTGTCTTCCTTCTCCTCCTTCCTTCATTTTCCTGTCTGTTCTATCTGGCAACTCTTCTATTTTCCCTCCTCCCTGTGTTTCTGTCAGTCTTTCATAGTCTTGCGGACAGCCACACTTTTTTTTTTTCAATCATTTCGAAGTTACTTGTCTACTGGGTATGGACAACTTTTTCCAAAGCGAAATTCAAAAACTTCTCAAGCTATTTGATGAGAAGTTCTTAAAGTTTCGTTGGACCCCTGACCAACTCGACAATCTCAAGTCATTTTGAAATTGTTTCCTTCACAATCTTTGTCTCTCCCAGCTCTATCTCTTTAAGAGGAATAGACACGTTATCACGGAAAGAGCACCAAGGGTATTAAGTTAAAAGACTGAAATGACTGCAGCACGGTGAATAGCATCTAGATACGCAGCCGGTAAAGTATAAGAAGTTGATGTTCAGCAGCAGTCACCTAAAACTGTCCTTTTGCTTGGTAGTGAATAGTGGGGATGAGCTTTTAGAACATGTGTGATACAGTGCAGTATATACATTTAAAAAAACTGCAACACGTGACGATAATCTACCGCACAACATATGATATACCCAAGCAATACAGTGCTTTACACCATCTTCGACCACCTAAAATACAATGCAAAGCAAAAGAAAACAAGGGTGAACTTCTCGTTTAGTGTGAAAAACAACACACATTACGTCTTGACTATGATGAGTCACTTCACCCCTCAGGTCTGCTCTGGAGAAACTGAAAAGTCAGAACAGATTGCTCATTTATAGCTGTTCAGGTGAAAGAGTGACAAGTTGTGGAATAATGTGAGTATCTGTGAAAGAAGTTACAAGCAATCCTGCTGGCAGGGTGTTAGGTTGTTATTCATTATCTACTTAGGAAGGTGTCACTTTATTCAATCAAAACATAGCAGAAGGGGATGTTTGAAATATGACCTTCTGATCATGGGTGAGTGTCAAATGTAAATCACAGAAATCACGCCGTGTGCTGAGAAGCAGTCTGTGCTGCCCTTACTGTTGGGCACACAGTAAATACAGAGAGCTCAGCTCAAAGTCCATATGGAATACTGTAATTTATGCTTTTAGCAGGTACACATCTGTAATCAATAAGATTAATTGTGACTGTATTCAATTTGGATGGGGAAGTTCTGGTATAGGCCTTTTTAACAGCAAATGTTTTAATTTATCATGCAGTAATGAAAAGCACAGGGGTTACTAATAATGTTAATGATGTCTCTTCATCACTCATACATTTGATTCATGACTCCTGGGCTTTTCCTACTATGACATACAAAAAAGCATTAAAAAAAGTCTCCTGTTAACACAACAGTTTTTTGGAAGACAAGTCCAAAAAAAAAAACACCTACCAATATAACCAACATCAGCAACCTGGCAGCCAGGGAAGTGAAGGAAGTGTTTGAGTGAGTGCACTTCATGAAGTCTCCCACAACTGTCTGCTTGCTAATTAGACATTTGCCAACATGCCTAATGTGTTCAACCATGGACGACCCTGTCTTTAATGGTTACTGCTGCTGATGCTCCACACACACACACACACACACACACACAACGCAGTAGATTTTCCTCAACTTCATGCAGGTTGAAGATGGATGCCGCAGCATTATGCTAATGAGCATCACTGCTGTCCAATCACACGCTTCACTGCCTGAAAGGCAAGAGAAATAGGCACTGAGAGAGACAGACCACAGCTAGAGGAGACATTCGGGGTTACACATGAGAACATTTTTATGTTTTCACTGTGCTGTACAGAAATACCTTGTAAAGTTTCAGTCATTAAAAGTGTCCGTTTCTTTTCCCGTCGAGCTGCATGTTAACGAGCCATTTTCAATTTCCGGAGAGAGATGACTCATCTAAATGACAGATGACAATGCCTTTGTAGGAAAACACACATACTGAGGTAGGAAAGAGAACGGAAAGAAAGCAGAGACAGAATAAACATCTGAATCAGGTAAGCCTCCAAGAGTTGTAAATCTTGTAAATCAAATCGGCGCAGGGACAACTAATTTGTCATGTATACAGATGCATCATTCAGGGACAAAATGACCTCACACTGAGTTTAATCAGACAGTGGCAGATAGCATAAGTCACTCAGAGAAAAGAGAGGTGTTGAATACACTTATTGTAAGTCACTTTGGATAAAAGCGTCTGCTAAATGACTGTAATGTAATGTAATGTCAGGCCCTTGGGAAACACAAGCATTCAAGGTAGGATCTTACTTGAACTCACTCAAATCCCTACAAGTGTCATGTCAATCATTTGCCAATTTCTAGGATTATATACTTGTAGAGAAGTGCAACGCAGCCTTTTACAACCTTCTCAATCCTCAGACATCTTATTAGGCCTGTGAGTTAAAGTGTTTAAAGGGACTTTTGTTTACTTTTCCTGACAAGCAAAACAACCTCTTGTGGTCATGTGAGTAATGACTGCCCTCAGTGTGAGGGACATTTTGACTGCGAAACATAATGGGGTGACAGTTAGGTTGGGTGTGAAAGGAGACCACAGTCTGCTTCCAATCTCCTATCAACAATCAATGTTGGTTTGTTAGTAAGTGTTAGAAAACCATATTCAGTAAATAAGTTTCTATTTTCTCCAAAATAGCAATAGAGTAAGAACATCAAACTTTTGGTCTCAAAAAGTCCTCACTTGACTGTAGTTGCTGAGTCGAAGGAAAGAACATAATGAGTCTGGCTTATTTCCTAATAAAGTTTTTAAGAATATGTGTTTTGTTTGCTCATGAATGCAATTTCAAAAACACAGAAAATGCATGGGTTAAAATATTTGGCACAAAGACGAAAACTTTCCCTCCCTCTTTTTTGCAGCTAAAGTAAACATTTTGTTACTTGTTTGTAGTAATACCACTAAATCATGTTATATGTGGGGTTATAGTGCTTTGAGATTCTTTAGCAGCAGTGTTTTCAATCTCCTGGGATATCGGGTCGGCCCAATGTTGTGGTTAGAAAGACCATCCTTCAAGCTGATAACTCGCATCAAACCCCTGTGTTGGCAAGTATCTTCCCTGCCGTGCTGCTGATGGATACACCGTGCGTGTCAGTGTAAGTCAGACAGGCAGCGAGTGAGTCATATTTTGGGTTGCAGGAGCGCTGTCAAGAGAAGTTTGGGTACAGTAAAGGCCTAAGAGAAAAGCTGATGGGCTAAACAAAGCAAAACCACATTAGAGTTCTGCACCCCTTATGGAGCACCTGAGCGGCATCCCTGGCAGATGAAATCAAAGAAGACGTGAATAGGCCTGACAAAAAAGTAAACATTCCAAATGTTCCTAGACATTCCTTGCATTTAAATCTCTCTGCTTGTTTATCTTTAGTTTAGTTTCTAAATAAAATTGATGCCTAAATCCAATGCATAACACATGCTCATCACATTATCTACGACTAGTCTTTCAGTTAACACCCACTAGCAAATATGTCTGAGACTGTAAAGGTGTCATTTCAACAACCTAAAATTGCTGCTAAGCATGCACTAATACAAGTACATGCATACAGAAATGTATAATTTGCTGTAATTGGAATCATAAAAACAGAGTGCTAGTTATACAATGACAATAGAGGGGGTCAAATGGAGTTAAAGTAACTCATTACAGTGCCGGTGTTTGCTTCAGTGAGCTGAAGACATACAATCCTCACAACTTTAGCTCAACTGGAACTGAAGGCAAAAGTTAGAAACTAGCTAACGTCAGCCTTCGTCCGTAGACAGTGGAATGTCTGAAGGTAAGAAAGTAAAGTGTATTAAACTAGCTAGACATCTAGCTACGTACATTAACCTACAGTGTGTCCATTGGCGTGGGAGTAAAGCCTTCAATGAGGACGTGAGCCACTGCATGATGCGAGTGAGGCAGGCAGAAGAAATGTTAAATGTCGAGGTTAAGAAATCACAAGGTCCACTTAAGGGGTGTCTGAAGCCATATTACAAGATTCTTCCAGGTATGAATATGGGAAATATATTGTAGTGTTTAATTACGATTACAGGTAAGGATAATTGAATGTTTCGACTCCTCCGACTTGTCATTTTTACCTCTTTTGGGGATGAATATGTCTTAATTAGGGGGGTTGCACCCCCACCATCCCCCACCTCTATCATTTGAACCCTGCATACCAATTACTTTTATGGAGTTTAAATTCAAAGCTTGAATGCCATATGAAAGGAACTTGAGTTGAGATACAAACACACACACAATATTTGCACACACACACACACGCACACACACACACGCACACACACACACACAGTATGGAAATCTATGTAAGCAAAATGTTTAATTAGAAAAAGGAAATGATACAAGTTAAGAGTTCTGCAGCGCTGCAAGTCCTGCAATTTCTACCATTATTTCTTTAGACAGTAAAGCCTGTATTATATAGGAAGCACAATGGAATTCAGCTGTGTTTTATGACCGAATTTTTCATTGAAATGCATTGACACCATGACCGAACAGAGAGCTGCTCGGACCTTTATTTTTAATATAGATTTTATGAATAACAGAACATTTCCATGACCGATATGTCTCACTGTCTCTCACACACAAAGGTACACAGACACGCATCCACAAAGATACAATTCTGTAACAGGTTTTAACTAGTAAACAAGGAAGTCAAAATTTAGAGTAAAGTTATTTCCATTATTGAACATATTATTTTGGCAAAAACCAAACACCTGGAGTACAGGCTGGAGGCAGCACATGCGTTTCTTCGCAGTCATACGTCTGCACATCTGGAGGAGGGTCAAACTTCTTAATCTGTGTGTGTGTGCTTGGTTATAGATCAGTCTGCACACAATCCTGTGAGATGAAAGTCAGTTTATTCCTGGAACCGGCCTCAAGATTCCAATACATGAGATAAGTCAGCTTTTGTTTGTGTTTGTAAGGCTAGCACAGATTGAGAGCTGGTGTGTGAAGACAACAATCTCTTTTGCAGATGCATTTGACATTTTATGTTGTTGCATGTAGTTCTTTTTCTTAATCCCCAGTAAAAAAAAACAAAAAAACGTCAGAAACAACTCATACATGCTGTGCAGACTTTGTCAGAGTATCTATGTACATCATATTAAACGTTGTCTATGCTAATCCTAATGTTTCACCCTGCATTACTTGCTGCTCCAGTTTCATCATCTTTGGGATAAACAACCTCGCTATCCATACAGTAAGCTGCACCAACTTGCAAAAAGAGCATCCCTCGGTGAAATGATTCAAAAGCCTAAAGCAGCGTTTTTGATATCTGACCGAGACGACACCTCTCTTCAACTGTTTTGCATTCTGTGAGATCAAATGTAACGGAAAAATGAACTTCTCTAGAGTTTTCCGAGGCTTCACAACAGACTAGTTTGCTTGCGAATCACTCACCTCCACAAACAGCATTTTAAATCAATGGTTTGAAGTAAACTTTTTAAGGCTGCGATGTACTCTCCATGATGTATCAGAAAGCTTTTATGGAAAACAGTGAGTGTAATGACAGGTATTAAAAGCAGCAGAGTACAGAGTAAATGCTGACTTAGTGTTGAAGTTTATGTGCCCATAATGATGGATCCTAGACGTTCAGAGTGTTTTCTAAATGTGACTCTGTGGAGCTTATTTACTCAGACAAATGTTTACTGTTTTACTAACGCTGATGATGTAAATGAGCACAGATGCAGTTAAGTGAATTTAAATGCACTGCTGTCTAACGACAGGCTGTTTCAGACACATCAGCAATGGAGCACAAAAGAAAGGGAAGTGCAAGTTCTCTGCTACCGAATGTGATAAACTGGTCCAAGAAACTGTTCCAGATATGCATGCTCTCTGTATATATTATGTATTCAGTTTAGGTGAATCATCATTTTTTTACTTCTTCAGTGTCAGAAAATGTCCTTTTATATATTTTTGATATAATTACATTATGATATGATTACATGTAGCAGGAAAGAGTTGCTGAGCACTGCCTTAGCATACCCATCTGCATGAAATGGGTATGTACAATTTATTTTTGTCTTGGAAGGAAATTCACTTTTTAAAAATTAACAAAATAATATATTGATAAGAAATACAGTCTCAACATTGCTAATGTATAGCTAATGACTATCATTGTTGGAAAAGGCTGATTTTCAGAAACAATCACTCATGTGTTCACATTCTGGTAACTGATCCTAAATGACCTCGCTGAAAGGCTAATACGTCATTAGAAACCCTTGTGCAGTGTTTCTGTTATCAGTACACAGTAAATCTGCCACATACTGTACCTTTAGATTTTCGCGCTGGCGCTGGCAGTGGCATTGGTAGCTTGCTGTTGTTGTGCATGAATATAGCTGTTCAACAGGGCTCAGAGGTTTTACTGTGGTGGCTGGGCTGGGCCCCCTGCCATTGTTGCTGGCTCTGAATGAGCATGGCTTGGGTTGCAAACCTCCTTGAATCTGGGATCCGGCAACGTAGCCACAGATGAGCCAGTTACTTTTTTCTGGCATTTGAAATGTGTCAGTCAAGTTGTCTTCAACAACTGCGCAGCACCAATACCTTGAGGCATTTGGGCGCACTGTCCTTGGTAGAATAGCCCTTTTAAGATTCTGGTGAGTTTCCTCATACTCTTACTCCTCTACACTAAAAAGACAAATGTTTGTGCTTAGAGAAGCCAGAGCTCTCTGTGATCATATAGCGTTTGCAACATAGCGAAAGATGAGGTTTAACTGTGCCATACCCATAATTGTCTGCATGGCACACAGCTTGTCTTTGGCAGTGGTGCTAGATTTGAAGTGTGCCCATTTTTTAGTGGGCATGGGTGTTGACACTTTCCAGCGCCTGGGTTTGTCTTTGTGATTTTTTTCAAGTTCAAAACATGGGCCAAACAGTAAATTTGTTTCACATTCAGCTGGCGTACGCAAGTTACTACATTATGGGCCCCCTCTGTAATCATGCCAATTACTTTTTCAGTGATGTCCCACTTTGCCATGATATACGTATTTAGTAGCTTCAGCTAAATTAGCTGTGTGGGTAAGAGGAAATTCCTGTACCCCCAAAAGAACAGTGCACAGCTTCAATTTTTCAGTAATGAAGAGGCATGCAACAGCAAAAAGGTATGGGAGAGAATAAATTAATAATTATTATCATAATTACGGAGATTGTGTTTGGTTGGATGTTTTGTTAGCTATATTTATTATGTTGTTGATGCTTGTGTTTATGTCTGTGTATAATAAATGTTTTATTAATAAAAAAAAAATGACATCAAATATGTAGCATTGACAGGCTCATTGTTGTTAGTTTTGTGTGCAGGATTTTCATTATGCTAGAAGGACAACTCTTGCGTGCCCATATTATCATATACTGCTGTCATACATAAGCTGTTAATGTTATCAATGGCACATACACAAGTTTAAAATCAGAAATAGTCTTTACTCCACCTTATTTGGTGGAATCAAGTCCAGTAACTCGTTTAATACTCGCCACATCTTTCAATTGATCTCCCTGCCATCATATGTACAGCGGTTCAGCGCCAAAACATTAAAAGCTGTCAAACCAATGAAACACTCAGTGATGCACCAGTGCCGTTATAACATCTGACAGTTTAACGTCACCCACTCGAGGCTGCAATATTCTCTCATCAATATATCCGTGACATATCCCCTTGACCGCCTCTCTTATTACTCATGGACCATTTTCCTTTAGAAAGACATTTTTAGCATCTAACTTTATGTCAGACCATTCCCGTTTTATTCCTGTCACAGTGCAGAGCTGATCTGATGACACATTGTTGGCAGTTGAGCTGTACTATGCTTTTTAATTGTTTTGGGGCTTTAAAACCACCACTGACACTGCTAAGCTAAGCTTTTATTTTTGTCTGCTGATTTCTGACAGCAAGACTTGTAGCTCCTCAGTGTGAAAGTCTTCTTTTTACTGTTGGATAACATTTTTTGTGAAGGAAACCATTTTAGAGTTAATGATGATATCTCACAAATGCGCACCTCAGGTGACAATCATCACGCTGAAACAAACAATTTAGGACATTTGTGGAACACTCGTACAAGCACACCTCAGAGGAAAAAAAAAGTATAAATGATTTTGGATAAGAATATTCTTCCATTTTCTTAACCAGTCATATTGCAACAAAACAAATGGTTTTATGCAACAATGTTAGTTATTTTGTTTGCCTGTACGTAAACTCAGTAAAATACTTAAGTCATGAACCTAACTTTATATAAGATTTGACGCTTGACAAGGAAAACAAGAACCACAACTAACAATATTAATATGACAGTTATTCAACAGGACAAACTTCTAACTAGTGTTTATAAATTAAGCATTATAAGTGCACGGATAACTAATTCATTTGTGTTTACGTAAAAATAAAAATAAACTTCTAACACGGCTTTCTTTTAAAATCACGCTTGAGTTATATGGTCATGCCAGCACCTCAACACTCACCAGTGTTGCATCATTTTGTGGCAGCTTCATGCTTTATCTGCATATGTTTATGTACAGTGATTTATGTGTCATTCTCCAGTCTTCTAGTCTATGCATTATGTGTTTATGTTGTATCTTAATAACTGCAAGTGGAGATCTTCCTTTGCGCTATTACTCCGACGTGATTTCTCTGTCTTTTTTCCTCGGGTGTGAATGTGTTTGTAGTTTGACTTTCTCTCAATGATGAGAGCAAAGGGATTAGACCTCATAATAGAGTAATAAATTCTAATAGTTCTCTAAAGTCTAATATATTTTTATGGCTCTCACAAAGACAAAGAAAGATGGTCTGAAACAGAGATTTGCATTTTGTGGCAGAGTAGACCAAACCTAAGAAAATGAAGGAGAAACAAACCTCTAATTTAGTTTGAACGTCGACTAAAGTAGACGGCGTGGGATGGTTTCCAGGTATTTAGCTAAATCTTTAACTACAACTAAAATTAAATGGGAAAGTCAGTGGAAAGTATTCTTAGAGAAAAACAGACCAATAATGTTGAATCAATCCAATTACAGTTTGCTGCTGCCTCAAATGATGTTATGGTTCACATGGAATGTAGATCAATTTAGGAGCTTTATGTCAAATGTAATATAATAGACTCCAGGTTATAATTATTTACAATTATACAACTGAGATTGGTTACTGCACTTGGCATTTCCACTTTTTCCATTGCACGATCACTGTAATTTCCCTCTGCACTATCTGCCAGGCTCTCAGCATCATGCATGATTCACTGCAACATACATTAATGTGGTGATGGGTCAACATAGTTGGTACAGCCTTTAACTTTGTGACCTGGGTTTAAGCCCTCAAGCTGTACTATTTTTCACTTGACCACTAACTCTAGCCAGCCTGGTGTCTCTCTCAGAGCGTCAACTACTGAGTGGAAGTGCGCCGGGCTTTTAACTGACTCCAGTATAAACCCATCCACGTCATTCGATGCTTAGAGCAACTGGTAATTTAAGCGTGAGTAGTCCTCTGAGGTTGGGCAGGAGGGGTGGTGGATGGGTCTAACATACACTTTTATTCAGGGACCAGCATTCATGTCCTTTATGAAACCAAAAGGTAAAGTGATATTTACTGACGTTATTATGTGACGCTATGCCAAACAGTTACATGACGTTACATCCGCAGCTTGTGTTTCGTTTCAACCGTAGTTATTTTAGGCCAAACCTTATTTTTTTTCCTAACCATACCTAATGGGTGGCACGGATCGATGGAAAAGATGCTTCCGCTCTGGCTTCTGCACAAGTGGCAGAATAGGCAAGGGATAATGTTAGCTCAATGGTCAACAGACTGGAGGAGAACATTATTTTATATCTACTCAACCATCATTTTTCATTAATAAATAAGGACCTACTGTAAATGAAATCACTTTTGGGGATACAGGAACAAATCTTTAAATGTGTGTTGTATTGAAGCTAGAGTTGCACCAGCCATATTCTGAATGCTCACAGATTGTGGTCACCAGTGGCCCTCCTGGGGACAGTACCTAAGAATTGATCGAGTCACTCTTCAACAGAGGGGCCAACATGAAACCCTTTTATCCGTCAGTGTTTTTTTGTAGTACTCCCAAGGCTTTTTCTGTCACATTCAGTTTGTCTCTCTTTGTACCATGCTCATTTCATCGTCACATCTGGCCTTATTAAAGCTCTCTCATGAAATATAAAAAATATATATATTTAAATTTAAAAAACAAGTTCAATGTATTTGAGAAAACTGTCTCAGACAACTGTCTCAAATACATTGAAAGAACGTCGGTGGAAAAATTATTTAGGCTGCAAATGTATCTTTATGATACGACACCCCCACAATGTCATTTAACACCGAAAATCATCCATTCAGCTTCTACATGAAATGTTATCTCTCACAATATCTGAGTAGCATTGTGAGCAGTGTTATAGTGTTGCAAGATGGACTTCACTGTGAATCAGTGGAGTGCATCAGGTGCAGTGGAAGAAAACAAATGTGATTTTCTACATAATGAATGTTGGAGTGGGTGATACTGGTGTGTTGTCAAGGCCCAGGCCCAGATCCCTGAGAGCATCTTTGTATGATTTTCGACTTCAACCACAGATGAACATTGGTCAAATCAATGCCACAAATTCAAAACTTTCCCAGCCTCCTGCAGAGGTTCAAAAGGATCTTATTTAAACCTTAAAAGCCAGAATAGGTAACCACTCATAGATTTTAAATTGAAGCACAGGGTTAATGACAATATACTGTACTGTATCTTGAAACCTGGCCAAGCAGCATATTCTAAAACATAGATTCACAATGGAAAAGACTATCTGCATCTTCTTTATCTGCAACCAGCAAGCATTCCAGCACCGAGAAAACATTTTTTAGGCAGGTTTGGGCTTGTTTATGTCTAATAAGTAACATTTCTTCAATTATTTTTTACCCCCATTGCATTATTTCATGCCACGACTTGACCCTCAATTATCTTAATGCAAAATTACAATATGATACTTCCTCTCCTCCATTACTCCTTCAGCAACCCACTTTACTTTCTGTCGTATTAGCGTCTAGTCCTTATTATCCTGGCTGACATACATGATAATAGTATATTGATCTCGCTCATAGGAATACATTTGGTGTTGATTCATTTTTGTCAACACAGTAACACAAGAGCAATACATTATATAATGGGTTTCCTGGTAGTTATTAATACCATCGATTGGTAATTTAGAGACATGCACTGTATGGCCGAAAATTGCTCATGTTAAAGTAATGAATGTCCTCAATGCATTTTTTACGCTAATGAATTATCTCATTAATACGTCCGTTAGCTTTATTAATGACCCAATTAACAGACTTGACTATTGCAATAGATCAAGAAGAGTAAATGTTCGATACTTTATAGTTACACCTACAGTAAGGTTTTGCATGTATACCATGTTGGAGGGTTGTGTTGACAGAAATATTTGTCAGGCAATGCTTAAAGTGGCTGGATTATTGGCCACTACCTGTGTTGAATACATCATGTTGATTATTATTGAATATTAGAAAAATGTAAATGCTTCCTCGGGATCAACCTTGCCTCTTTCAATGAAGACTGTACAATAAATACGGGTGTTATTCCTTGATATGATCAAGACCAATTCCAGCAACAAGTGACTACATGTGTTGAATACAAGAGCCGTGGTTGCGTCCTTACTTCGGCATTCCATGGATTTCAGTTTCTATAAGACGGACTGCAATGAGAGTTGTACAGATATCCATGGTCCACCGAGGACGAATCCAAATGTCTTTGGTGATCCCCTGAGATTTTCTCTAGCTTCACCTGAATTCTCTGGTTAAAAAAAAGTACAATACTTTGGTTTATGAAAGCATGGTTAGCATGTTAACACACTAAACAAATATTGCGAACATATATTAAGTAGCAACATACCAGCCGGTTAGCTCAGATGGTTAGTGTGGTGCTCATTATGTCATGGGTTTGATTTGGGTTTTATCTGCATGAAAACCATTGTCTTGACGATAGCATTGTGCTGAGTAGAAAAGTAAGATGCAATACAACCTTTGCGTCATGTCATTTCTGCTCTCTCCTCCCATGTTTGCTGTCTTTCTCTACTATCAACTTGTAAATTAAGACAATTTACATAAAACACC
The DNA here is from genome assembly GCF_004355925.1 of Anarrhichthys ocellatus. Classification (NCBI taxonomy): domain Eukaryota; kingdom Metazoa; phylum Chordata; class Actinopteri; order Perciformes; family Anarhichadidae; genus Anarrhichthys; species Anarrhichthys ocellatus. The sequence continues at coordinate 4,259,150 of NW_022280046.1, forward strand.
TGTATATCCTGTGCTTCACATCTATTGAGTCTACTTATCAAAGTCCTTTTGTCTTGCTTACCTGATTACATCTTGTTGATAACTACTTATTAAATACATTTACACGAAATAAAGTGAATGCGCCCTCAGTTCTGTTCAGGAGGCAGTTTGGGTTTTACACTTGACTTTTTGAATTGTGGTTTTCAGAGTGTATTGAGAGGATGTTGACCATGAATTCATCGTGGTGAATAAGATAATTATGCAGAGTCTCACTTTGTGGAAATGTGGGCCTTCAAATTGAGTGCTGCCACAATTGTCAATAGAAGCTACTAAGATGAGGTCTAAAACATGTAGCACATGTGAAACAACCAACACAATTGTCAGCACGTTAATATCTCAACAGCTTCTATATTATGCTACGCATGAAAGGAGGTTTACTGCTTTCACAGTACATATATTTTTATGTCAACACACCTTTATGTAATCAAGTGTGCAGTGTTATGTGTCATGTGCTTACAAGTATATGTGTGTGTGGTGTGTGTGTGTGTGGTGTAACAGGCAAAGAAATTCCCATTAAGATTAGAGAGACAGAATCACCTTATTGGCTGATTAATAATGTAGAAAATGGAGAGTCGTGGCAGCACATTAAACATTTAGTCAACACACACACACACACACACACACACACAGGCACACCACATACAACCTCCCACATATGAACACACAGTGCTCAACATCATAGGCTCCATGTTCCTCCATTTTTGAGTTAGTGATATTATTCACACAAGCGAGACATAGAGCATATTCTAATGGACCCCTGACTCAATAATGATTGAGATTCAATATGCATTATAGACCCTATTTAAAACTGTTGGTGGCCTAAAACATGGCTTGACCAGAACCTAAGAACCCACATGTTGAGACCAGCGTTAAAGAAGGCCATCAACCTGAGGAAGTAGGCCTTTCGGGCTTGGCTGGCCCAGGGGTCTTCAGAAACAGCAGATGGGTACCAGTTGGCCAAAAGGGCTGCAGATATGTCATTTCCCAAATCAAAAACCTAGGTGTGGTAGGAGTTCAGGGAGTCTATGGAGGAGATCCTTATGGAAGTTCTGGTGAACCAACTCAGAGAGGGAAAGCAGGGCTTGGCTCATGCTGTGTTTAGCAGGGGAGAAGAACTGGACTTTGACTGAAAACTGGGGATTTTTTCGAGGTGTGGAAAGAACACTTTGAGGAATTCCTGAACTCGACCACCAACTCGTCTGTGTAGGAGGCAGAGTTTGAAGACTCGGGGGAAGACCCATCCATATCCCTGGCAGAGGACGCAGAGGTAGGTTCCAGTGGTGAAGGAGTGAAGGGATTCACCCCGAGATGCTGAAGGCTCTGGACATTGTTGGTCAGTCGGGGTTATACACGCATAAGCTATATCAGGTTTGGCTACACAGGCACCTTTTGGAAATGTTAACTCTTCAAGTCTTTTGATGGAATTTCCTGACATTAAAAAAAAAAACGTGTCTTTGAGTCATTGCATTAGATGAACTAGGTGCTTTCCATTAAATGGATAGAAACCATGCCTTGCCCCAAAATAGTCTTTTTATTGAATTGGATACAATTCTATAAATACTCAAAGCATATTTTTCATTTTTCATTTTATATTTTTCTTGGTATCAAGATGAGCCAATACAAAGTAGTTTACATTAATACCTTTTATCTAAATGTCATTGTCCGTCCACTTGGTGCCCTGGCTACAATACCTGCCAAAACTCATACTTTTTCTCTCATTCTCTTATTCTGTTTTGTGCCCGTGTTCTTATTACTCCAGGTAATTTCCTTCATTTCAAAGCATTCGTATTTGTATTAACATACCCTTCCCAACAGTTATTTGTGTTGATGAAGCTACCCGTCATACACTTTAAATAGGCCTACTTCAAGCTTTTTACGTGCACGCACATACACAGACACTGAACATTGCACTCTACTCCTCAGGCCACGGGAGGGAGAGCAATATTTCGTTCTCCCCGTTGCTCACACTATCCCTATCCCCCCCTCATTATTGTTGATGATGAAAACTTCCTCAGCAGGGTTGTTCACTGGTCACTGCAGCAGAGGAGTGGAGGGACACTAGTTTGTTAGGAGGGAGAAAGAGCATAAGATAGAGCTATTACAAGTGTAGTTTCTTTCAAACTGTTCAACACACATACACACACACATACACATTGCTTTCCAGAGAATAGTTTGTTCAATCACTCCCTCACACTACTTTGCCTCTTCTTTCTTCTTCACTTTTCAATTCCCTCTGTCCTCTCCCTGAGTTCCCTTCCTCCTCCACATCAAATTTCCTTATGCCCTCCTTTTTCTCACCTCTCTGTGTTACATGCTCGGCCACTCATATCTCCCATTTGGTGCTTCTTTCCCTCTCCTCTCCTCTTCTACTTCTCTGGCTACACACACTTAAGTTTCCAAGGCTCCTCTCCACCACCCATCTTACCCCACAGTCCCATTTTACCAGTCCCCTGCTCTCCAACACAGTTTGTTTTTTTCCTCTTCCCATTTATGTCCCTATTCTTACAGTCATTTCTATTTATTTTATAGGCCTATTCTTTTCAATTTTCATTATTATGCTTTTCCCCTCAACTGTTCCCTGATTTGCTTTGGGCTTCATTGCCATTGTACTCTGGAAAACAAGAACTGACTAAGTTTTCACTCTGTGCATGTTGCACTGGAAAATACCAACAGTTACATTCCTAAAAGAAACATCTGTGCTTCTTACAGCCTGTGGATTGGCTCATAGTTTGGAACACCAGCACTGACAGATAGTGTTACATTTTAGTCACAGAGTTCACTGATTACATTGGAGTCCAGTTTGACATTCAATGAGCACTTGAGTAAATCATTTGTATTTTATTCTTATTCATCCAGTCCCTGGTAAACAGGCTCACAAACATGACAGACAAAGTAATTCAAAGAATTTGCAGAGACTAACCTGCTTATTAATTGAACCAGCCTGACTTTACCCCAAAGCCAGACAAACATGAATAGCATCAAGCAAGTGTGTGTGTAATACCACACAAGGGTACTAAAAATGGGTCTGTGATGGATTTTATAATAGAGTTGGCCTAATAAGCCATATTCCTTTTGAGTCATGGTTTCCTCATTTTGGCTGCATAATCAGAAAGAAGCCGCAGGGTGAAAACACAGCTTTGCATCAACTTTTTGATTAAGTGTTCCGTTATTTTGCTTTGATTTTGGGTAACAGGATGGACTCACTTCAGAAAAGATTGTTGCCTTACAAGTAGGACATTGAACTAAAAGCATATGGGTTCAATTAAATACAAGGTTCTGACTCATACATGCTCTGCCCTCTACTGGACTCTATGGGTAATCCTCTACTCCAATCAGGAACAAGTGGGCACCGCCTGTGCTTATAGATCTAGGGTTACAATACAATAACCATCATTATTATGGTGTCTGAACTTGGTTAAGGGGTACAGGAAACTATCAATAATTTACATGGTGGTGTGTTTATTTTATTATACAATGCTTTTTTTAATCTACTTTCAGTAGAAAGGATTCAGTTCAAATTCAGTTCAGCTCTAATGCATGAAAGCCACTAGCTTAATAAACTTTTGTTAGGATAACAGTAGCTCTCTGGCTTGTTAAAAGTGTACCACACCATTAACGTTTTCAGCCTGTGACCGAAATGACAAGAACAGCTCTCAATATAATTGTTTTTATCCGTCAAGATGTTTTGGCCAACTCAGTCTCTGTGCTGCAAAGCTACAGTACGGTACCTGCCAACATAGAGGTCTGAAATCAAGGGAGACTTGGCAGCACCAGACACTCTCCTCCCCACACACACACACACACACACACACACACACACAAAAAAAACCCAATGCTGAAAGTTTACAGTAGCTTGTTAAAGTTCTTGTGACACCGTTTCTATGTATGGCGGTGCCCTTTTTGTTTTTATATATCCTACTGATTCATAGTTATAACCCAAATAAACCTGTATATCACAGGATGAAGGAACAATGCATAGAAATGATGAATGGCAAAGAGAAACTGAGAGCAAAGCAAAGAGCATGTCTGCATAACTGTAAGGAGAATCTTGGCTCAGTAAATTTAAAGGCCAACTTTCAGGAAAGAATCATAGTGTTATGACAGTCCTGTTCTTGACAGCTAATACCCAGCTGACCTTACCAGGTCAACAGACATTTATTTTGGGAGCCCATATAAAATGCACAAATGACGTGAAAACACACAAAGCTTTTGTGGCAACCACTGTGGGATCAGTTTGCACCAATGAATTGCTCTTTGGAAATATTATAGAATTATAAAAAAAAACTCCATGTCTGAAAAGTGAAGCCAATGTGGAAGTACCTGAAACATTAATTATTTTTATTAGCCAACAAAGGGTAACTCCTCTTGTTGCAAAAAAGGATTTGATTGTGTAGAAGTCCACGAGAAGATTACCTTACTTCTCACTTGATATATTATCTCAGTAAACTTTACGAACATGTGTTTATGGTTTCAATCGCGTCCACCCTCTTGGGTCACTTCAGGTTGCAAAAAAACAAGATGTCGTCAGCAAAAAACCAAGACACCAACCGCCAACATGCCAAATTCGAGGCAGTTCAAAGCAGTCTACAAACCAATGGGTGACGTCATAGTGACTGCATCCACTTCATACACTTTATTCATTACTTTCTTTTTATTTTTTGTTGTCCCACTGTGCAGTCAGAATTTGTCTCGTCAAATACCCAATTAAGGCCTGAAGCAAAACAAGCCGATCTTGTTTGTCTAAAAACATGATATCTTCCTCTAAAACTCCAGTTGGGCCAAAGGGAATGACAGCAGTCATGCAGGCTATCTTTGTTGGATTTAAGATAAACGATTGAAACCTTAATGTCGCCAGAGCAACCCATGAGACTGTTAAAAAAACAACAATTCATATGAGCGTTTCTCTATAGAGTAGCAGGTCAATCGTTAAGTGTCCCTATCTAACTATTATAGGGTCCAACATGTCACACATACGCGATGGGATTCATGTCTTATCTTGAATTCCTCAGAAGAGAAGTCTGAGCAGCATGATAAACTAAACAAAACATCTGAAAGTGTTGTTAGAAGCCTCAAAGCATGAAACCAGGTTGGAATTTGAAGCTGTTTGTAATTTGCACAAAGCTATTTCTTAAACCTGCATTCACACAAAACATTCACAGCTAAAAATACTTACAGCTTATAAAAGCAGCCATATGGAAACCATTCTGTGATCAGAAAGTGTTATGTCTCTAAGGCATGTTTCAACATTGTATGATGTCAGGATCAGACAGATGGAATACAATATTTAATGCCACATTACGTTTTGTATTCGCTAGTAGTTTGGAAAGCTAGTTTTTTCAAAAAGTTTAATCCTCCTATCATGCAGCTAAATTCAGCAATGCAAGTAATAGTTTTTTAACTCTGTGTTGCATGTGAATGTTATTTCTTCCATTACATTTAATCTGTGAATTAAATATACCTTTTTTACTTATTATCCAAACATAATGATGATCTGTCAAGGCAAAATTGTCTGGAGTTTTCCCCCTGGAGTTTATGTCAATGCTAATAAACTAAGACGACTTTACAGTTACTTTGGCGTCACAAAAAAAAAAGTTATTAAAGTGGCTTCCAATTTTGGGCTTATCGGGTTGCATAGAAAACATGTTTTAGTATTTTGCATCAGTGTACTTTACGCAACTCCGAGGAACTTTCATTTTGTTTTGTTGTTAACGGCCCCTGTGGACGAAAGCGGGAGTGTTTCCAAGCACCAAAGATTCTTTAGAAAACCTCACAGTTCATTGCAGCCGTGTCTGACTCTGCCCAGTTGAAGGTCATCATAACTTTAAAGTTCCTAAGTAGACATCCTTTATACCATTCACTGTTTTGGGTGCTGACAAGTAGTCAGTACACTCATGATAAATGTGTCCAGGGCTTTTATCCTGAAAGCTACTATACTGCTGTGATAAATCTTGCTAAAAGCACATATTTGATAGGTCCTTGCTTTAATTTCCCTTTGTTGTGACAGGTGTTTTAAATGTCCAATCATTAGTCCAGCACCTGTTTTCATCCAGAGACTCCTAACCGATTATTCAATAGGTCCTGGTCACAGTGGCCATTTTGACATGTCATTGCACGGTAAACACAGGTGTAGTTGATTTAATGAATTATGATCCCATTCTATTCATTGTGTCAAAGCCGTTCCAGTAAGCCAACATGCACAATAGGGCCCTGGCCCAACTAAATGGAACAGGGCCATAATTAATGTTATTAATTCCACCAGTGTTTACCCTGCAATGACTTGTCAAAATGGCTGCTGTAAAAAAAGGCCTATAGAACCTGAACCTGAAACAAAAGCTGCTAAATGGAATTTAGCCATCGCTCATTTCATTATTTACACCAAGTGCTATACCTTCTGTGTCAAGTCGAAATGTCTTTTGTGAAAAAGGACTGTCCTGCTTCACATTCACACCATTGCCTATAGGTACACGCGTTATTGTGTTACTTTAGGGGTTTGAAAACACACACACAAAAAAAAGCCTAACATGACTTAGTCGCATCATAAAGAACCCTCATTGTTTCCAGCTAATGAATTCACACTAATGACGTTCATATGGAGAAGCACTTTTCTTTGACGTCTCGGCTTTTGTCTTGTGTTTTTGTACAGGAATATGGATTAAGAAGTAATTAGACCCCTGATCTTCCAGAATTGTTATAGTGCCACAGAATATTCAAACATGGCAGAATTGCTCCATAATAGCAAATTCCACATTATGGTCCCTCAACAATCTAAGAGTACTAACAAAAAAGAATCTGGCTGGGCCTTGCTACCTGACCTTTGAAAGCAATGCAGACAGGAAATCAAAGAGGGCTCAGTATCAGTAATTCCCCCAGACAAAGCCATGGGATAACAAGCTAATGCATACCAATATATATTACTGGCCATTTTTTTCATCTTATCTCTGATTTATTGCCTCGAACATGAAATTCACTTGAGAGATGAACATCAAATCGTAAAGTATGCTTCATGTTTCTTAATACAGACGGACAAGTTAAAAAGTGAAAGGAACGAGGAGAGCAAGTGGATGGAGGGAAATATAAAGGAACGAGAGGTAAACTGTGAAGATGAGGGTACAAAGGATACTAGCACATTAGAAGCTCAGGCAACTTTACAATGACCCTCTAATTGGTAATACGATGCAGCTGGTGAGGCATGCAAACAGGGCTGATTAGGGGACGATCCACAGGTGTGCAGCAGAGCCTTAGCTCTAAAAGAGTAGATGTGACTTGTTCTAATGACTGGCCATTCTAGGATGGAACCCGATGGCGGCCATCTTACCTGGGTCAAGATTTGAACTTGCTCTAAGTGGAATGAATGGAACTCATGTCCTCTTTATAATCCATATATTTTTCTACCAAAATACCAACACTGCTTTCATTCAAGGTAATGCGTGTCAGACAACTGTGCCTGTCCAAACAAATAAATATGCAGGTTCAATTGTGATTATTGTAGCTCCAAGATAAATTATGCTTTCAATCATGATGATAATGATGATAAAAATGTGTATTTGTAATGCAGACAATGATTTAATTGTTTTAAATTTTGCTCGAACTTGATATGCAAAAATGTCTTTGTTATTCTAAAAGGCTAATATACTTCATAAAGCAATACATAGTATGTTGAAATCCCAAATATATTCAATATTATGGCCTCTAGGCAGGCTATTACAATAAGACACAAACACACCTACTTTAATATACTAATATATAAATGTCAAAGGGAGTGACTTCCGGTTTTACCGGGTTTTTTTCCAGAACAACAGGCATGGGGTTGGCAATTGCCTTTCATTCTCATCACAAGGTAATGTTGTTGATAATAACTATACTGTGATAATGTGGAGAAATCGTGGGAATTTTGCAAAATATATGTGTGTATATATATATATATAAATATGTATATATCATAATCGCTTCCCCAGCAGATCAAGTCTTCCGACTGTGACTAAGGTTCATTAATACTGTAAATATCAATTTCTCTCAACATTTTTACTCTGTAAATGCAAGTAGTATCTGGCCTCAAACTATCCCAGATTCTTACTGTGTGTTCCAATCTTAACAAAACAACTCCATTAAACTGGCAACTGATAGACTGCAATTACGTTGTAGTCACATTTGAAGGTCATTCAATGGACGCTTTGCAGAGATAATATACCGACATGACTACTTTCTGTGTCTTTGATTAAACTGTACACAAAAGAGAGAAATAAAGTGACACTAACATTATGAGCTTCCATGTGCAGCTAGGTAATAAAATCCAACAAATTTAATCCACTTCAAATATAGACTAACACCACAGCGAGCTGAAGGGAGTTGACTCGTAAAGAGGAGCGGTGTACTGTAAAGAAAAAAAATGGCATTGCTTGCAAATGTGTAAAACCATCAAATATAAATCACTATTATGGCTTTACATTAAAGTATTATACTGCAGTCTCAATATAAAGCCGATGCGTCAAATCTCTGCGCTGATGTGGACGAGTGTAAACGCACACACGTGAACACACCACAACACCTGCTGCTGTCCCCCTCCGCCAGCGGTCGCCTGTGTTTATGTATTGATTAATTATGGCTTCTACTGTAATATACTCCAGGGTATAGCGCAGTAGGCTGCTCTTTGGTCAAATTCTGCTGTGTGTGAGTCTTTTATATGCACTGTGTTTTACTCTGTGTTTTTATATTTACACTGATTAATAGGTCTGCTGCTGTAATGCACCCCAGGCACACACACAACACTTATCATCAATGACAACAAAAAAAAAAACTGGGTCGCGTGTGTGTTGAGTGTGTTCCTGTGTGCTTGTATTTATGTGTGTATTTATGCTGAACATTTCAGGGGTCAAAGTGGCCATGTACTCATTAACCAAACGCAATATTGAGTCTACTGCCGTGGCAACAGTATCAAAGGGGTTTCTGCAGGTCTTCAACACAATCACGAGGATAAAAAGAAACACCTACCTGGTTGATGTTAGCATGATTTACAGCCAGAATGAAACGGAGGAAATTGATCATGTATTTCACTTTGAATCCCTCTGTCACACACGGATGTGGGCATTTAGATGAAATTAAACAGTTTGTATTGGGTAGTATTCTTTCTCCTTCTGTTATTCAACATTCCTCATCGGTGAACCATTAGTTTGTCAGTGCCTTCCAAAACTAGGTTAAGTCTGGCTATGTTAACCAAGTGCAACTACTCAGCTGAAAAAAAAAGTTTTTTGGACAGGGTTGACAAAAGCAGGATTAAAACATTTATACCATTCCAGGGCTATAAGAGAAGATACTTTTACAAGATATTGGAAGGAAAGTCCAAAATAAATCAAAAAGGATGTTTTTTGCCATGCTTGAAATCAAAACAGGCGATCCTTTTATGATCTTTTTTTTTATATAAAAGGCCTAAAAAAGCTCAACAAGCCACAATAAAGACAATAAAGTTCATCCCTGTAATGTGTATAAGTCCATCTTTCTCTTCTGCATATCCTTACCTTCTTCATACATAAATGATTAAACTGAGTCGGAGCATTTCCCCCGAACACAATTCAGTCATCTGAATATTTCATTGGTTCGACCATCCTTTATTCCTGCATATGATTTGCTAAGCCGTGCCGCATTGTAGCTGAAACTTGCTTTTCCGTTCTACATGGGGAAAGGCTGTTTTAATTGTTGAGACAGATGACTCAGAGAGAGGAGACAAGTGATGTGTGAAGGAGAGAGGGAGAGAAAGAAAGAAAGAGATGGCAGAGAGGGATAGCAGACAGAGAGGGCACTCAATACTGTTTGGTCAGCAGTTTGTTCAGAGGGATGTTTTTTCAGCCAAGTGGTTCAGCTGGTAATTGATGGAAGTAGATGGTGCATATCAGCCTGGACAAAAACGGTGGGAATGTGACGCACACAATGGACATGGCACCGGCATTCATTTAGTCATCTTAGTCAAAGTTATACAATATGTTGCTTATTAGATCATATTGCTGTCAATTTATGCACTTCATTTTCTTATATCTTCATCAGAATTGTCTCTATTCCCCAAAAGGAATCACATCTCCAAAATGTCAACTCATCTCAGCCATTATAACCTTCTCCATTCAGGCTGGGACAGTATGACTTGCATATAAAAAGTTGTGTTTATTGAGGTAATTACTTTTTTTTGGCTGTAGTCCGAGAGACAAATCACCCTGCCAGTGACCTCATAACCCTGTCTCCTACAAATTATATTTATATAGAGCTAATTTCAATTAGCAAATACATTTTGGGGAAAAATATAATTAATGTGGAAGTGTGGATTTTTTCTTTTTCTTTAAGCTGTGATGGCAGTCTTTCATACCATTAACCATGATCACAATCTCTCAACCATTGCTGCCTTGCATGGCCTCTAGTCTCTCAGTGGTAAACTATAGTAGTAAAGAGTTGCACCGGGCAGGGTGCGATGATCCTGATGTGGGTGTTTCATGAATACAGCTGAACAGCTTTGGCTGTAGCAGACTGCAGAGACTGGCAGTCACCATAATGTTATGCAGAGGTTAGGGTTAGGGTTGATGGGTTTATTGAACTTAAACCCATCATCAGAAACACAACTTGAAAGGAATGCTGATTCTGCTCCGTGCCTGCTGGATGTGTACTTATAGCAACTGTTGCTAACACTTTCACTATACCTTAAGAACTACATTAAGAACTTGGTGATAATATGTCAGTGTTGTTTTACAGCTTGTTGCGCTGCCCCCAAGTGGCCAAAAATAATCAATCGATCCATGTTTAAAGGAAAACACTTTTCTTAGTAATCAGGACTCATAACGCACCACCTTGCATCTCAAGTTGTATTCATGGCCCAAGGACCTGTGTGTGTGTGTGTGTGAGAGAGAAAATGCAAGCCACACACTGGAATGTGTGTAATTTGTTATAGGGAGCAGTTTCTAAGTAAACCACATATCAGCAGTGGTTCTGACAACAGAACTTATTTTGACCCTCATACTCTTCTACTAACCTTAAATCAAATAATACCTCAATAAGTGATTATTTAGATTAATACAATTTAAATTTTTCATTTTTCAAGACAAATATTTTTTCTTTTGTGAGATATAAATATGTATATTTCACAAAAGAAAAAATCAATTGCTGACTTCTGTCTGTTGAATTATGCAGAGATCTGTAGCGGTGAAACATTCTGACCTCACATCTTTATGGTCTGTCTCCTTCACTCTCTCGTCTTATCATCCATCCATCAGTTTCAATACTCAAGAAAAGAGCTGTCTCCTGCTTCTTTGAAATATAAATATAAAGTCAAGGGCAAAGTGATATATTAATATATCACTTGCATGCAAATACTTCCTTTCTGTGCTTCTACTGTGCAATGCCACAGATGCTGTAAAGATGGTTTCCTGCTAGTCCTAAATGTAGGCTTTTCTGTGCTGGACTATCAGATGTCGTAGGACCTTTGGCTGTATGTAAGAAGTCGACATCTCACCAGGACTTCAACCATTAGTTTGTGGACAGCCGATTTTGAAGCCTTGAGTTTGGCATTTTGGTTATTGCCATCTTGATTTTTGGCCGCTGCCATCTTGGCTTTTTGCAACCAGAAGTGACACGAGAGGGTGGGGCTAAGTACAACCGAATGATGAATCAGTCATTTTTCTCTAAATGTGACCATAATTTACGAAATTAATTTCATGCTATCTTCAAGAAGGCTCGAAACCATAGATTGAGATTATATACTTGTGTCTACAATGTTTACTGAGGTAATACAAGTAGGGTAGTTTAACGCGTTTCCACATTGGCTTCACATTTCATCTCTGTCCTCCAAGAAATTCAGACTCTCCTCTGGTCCTTCTCTCTCTCCTTATGTTTGCTTGTTTCCTCTTGAATGATGTGCTTCCATTTTGCTTCTCGCGTGTTTGTGTAGCCTTTCCTCTTCCCAGGTGACGTGGTGGAGAGGAGGATGTGAGGCTCTGGCTTCAGCTGCTTGGCGACACCTGGAAGCTGCTTGACATCCTCCTGGATCCATCTTTTTCACATATGTTCACATTCTATGTCTAATTTTGTCATATGGTTTGTCTGTATTGTAATAATAGAATGTTGGTCTGTTTTGTATAAACATATTTTGCATGTCTGTTTGGAAGAGGGATCACTCAGTTGCTCATCCTGAGGTTTCTTCCATTTTTTTGAGTTCCTTTGGGGAGTTTTTCCTTCACTGAAGTGAGGGTCAAAAAGGACAGAGGGTGTCACCGTACAGGTCGTAAAGCCCTCTGAGGCAAATTTGTGATAATGGGCTGCATAAATTATAATTAGCTTGACAATAAGACTATTATTGTATTGCTATGTTTGCTATTATTGACTATTATATGTATTAATAATAATAATTAGCTTGGTGTGGTTGTCAAAATTATTTCAGGAAATTTCTTTTCTTATCTTTTCAGATCAACTGTCGCCCTTTTAGAGTTCCCTCCATCTCAGCCACGGATAAAAAATAAGAATTCAAATAGTTGGATTGCCTGCAAATGCAAATCTGTATTTCTTGTGAAAAGAGTACCGCGGCAGTGAATAAACTGTTTTCAGAGATAACTTTTCTGGCAAACTTGGTAACTGGATTGTCTTCCAAATGATGTAAAATGGCACACAGCGATCCAAAGTCAGTCTTAATGTGTCATGTTGGCTTTTTGTGAATTAGGAGTCACTCCGATTCCCATGGCTCAGGCAGGGTGATCCTTTGTTGTTTCAATTATCCCTGGAGTCGCTCAAGGGGAGACTTTGATATATGGCTTATTAGGAAGCGACTCCCTAGTTGGTACTGTGCTGCTCCTGTTGCTTTATATGTGTGTGTGTATTCGTGTAAGTGTGTTTCAAAGCAAAATGAGCACAGTGGGGAACTGTGTGATTCCACCTCAGCTACAGTTTATCCCTTTGCAGCCCACACATATACACAATGAAATCTGACATTATGGAAATTTATCAGAGGTGAAAGTTTTCATATAACACGGAGACATGTAGGTATTACAGACCTAATAAAACAGTTGTCCACACTGGTCTAGATGTTTATGTGCATGTCCATCCATATCCTGTGCAAAAAGGGTTTAAATACAATATGTCAATGTTAAGTCTGGGGCAAAGGTTTGTTGAGTTCCTCTCTAGGGCAGAGCAGTAATTTGCGCCAAAGAAAATTGATGCCACTTTTTTCGAACAGAGTTGGAGAGGCTTTTATGATGAGCAGGTATTGGTGATGGAGCTATTCGAGTTCAAATGTAAAGAAGAGAAAAGGGCAGACTTTCAGATGTATTAAAGCCGTTCCATCCATCTTGTAAACTGGTGAAAGTGTTGTGGGAGGTAGGGGCTCATTAAGGATACGCATTTGAGGTGCTGTGATAAAGTGTTGGAGCTGCAGTGTCTGGTGAAGATGGAGGCTGAAAATGGTGGAATTGGAGTGGGATGGAAGTTTGAGTATGAGAGGAGGCGACAAAAGAAGAAATTGGATGGCGAAACTTACACATACACAACAACGTTGATGTGTCTGTTATTTTGGTGACCAACATTAAAAAAAAGAAGCTGATTCAGCTATGTAATAGGTAAGTGGTTTAAAACTGATCTCTCTTTTAGTATTTCTCTCCCTCAGCATTATTCCCAGCATAAATCCTCTTTATTCCCTCTCTATTTCCACTGGAAACTATTCACACCTCTACCAGAAGATGGACAATTGCTCCTTAGGCATTTTCCTCTTTGTTTTTACCATAAATCAAAGAAGTGGGAAAGGCAAAACTCAAGGCTAACAATGTGACATTTGGGGCTTAATAATATGGGCTATAAATTCAGATTGTACTGTACATGCGAAAACTCTAATTGTTTTTACTTTAAGTCTCTCTCAATATATTATCTCCATACTTTATCTGGATTAAAGTAAAGAAATTGACCAGAGCATAACAACAAACTAACAATAAGTTAATTAAAAGTCTCTTTAGACCTGTGTATGTGTGATTCATTTCATCCTTTGCTCTTTCCACTTTTTACCCTGATTATTTCTATTCAATGTTATCTCCACTAGGAGATCAATATTAGGTTGTGGGTGTGAACATGTGTGATTTTGTGTGTGTGTGTGTGTGTGTGTGTGTGTGTGCGTGTGTGTGCGTGTGTGTGCATCTCTCTGTCTGTCTGTCCATGGCTAATCTCGCATTCTGCTGCAGGGCAATTGCATTTATGTACATATGAATATCGCTGAGCAAATGAGTGCACTCTACTAAGTGCAATTCTCCATTTCTCCATTGCTTTTCATGCTGGAATTTCTATCTTTTTCTATTTCCCGACACTCAATGAATGCTCATTATTGCAATAATGCCAGATCTTGAGGTATGAATACTGCAACCATTTACACAATTACACATTATATCGGCAAATACATATTTTTGGAAACAACCCAGGTAGAATTTTGTTTGACCAATATAATGAAAAAAAATACTGTTAACTTACTGAACAGTACTATGTAATATTATATTTAAGTCCAATTTCATTGTGTATTCCCTGTACTTATCTTGCCCTGCCATCAGGGATCTTCACGGTCATGCATGTCATGAAATATGTAACATACAGTGAATCTCACATTTAGCCTTAAAGCCTCTTTAAAGGTGCTATAGTTTTATGATGTCCATTATTTCAGTGCTATTAAAGATCAAATGGAGCGTAAAATCATACGATATTCTGCACAGTTGTGTTGAAGTTCATACACACACTCACTCATATTAAGTGACCTCTATTTCGCTATTGCTTTTTCTGCTGAAGCTTTATTAGCAGTATTGTAACATGCATAACCTTCGAATCTAGATAATCCATACAGCTATAGAGATTATGTGTAACAGTTTGAGATTAAAGATGTGTTAAGACACAGTACATGTGGTAACAGTGAAGATATTTTTCAATATATGTCTATATTTTTTTTTTTGCAAAAGATTTTCCAATTTTCAAGTATTTGGCATACAGCTACTCAATTGTGTGTCTATGTGTGTGTGTTCTGACCCTGTAATAAAACAAAGAGATAGAGAGAGAGAGGCTGAGAGAGCAAATACGATGTATAGAGAACCAAAGGGAGAACATTAAAAACAGCAAAAGACAGACATAAAAAGTGGGAAAGAAATAGCTAAAGATAAAAAATAGGGAGGTTAAAAAAAAAGACAATTATGATAAATACATCTCTATAGTTTGGGTTTCTTGAAGGGGAGATAAATATGCAGACAAAGAAAGAAGATGAAAAAGAGGGAGAGAAAGACACAACAACTAATTTCCCAAGTTGAAAAATATTTTTGTTTCCATAAAAGACTCAGTTGCTTCCGGTACACACAGAGACTGTGTGCGTGTGTGTGTGTGTGTGTGTGTGTCACTGACTCTCCCCAGAGCTCAAAGACAAAATACTTTTTTCCTGTCTTGTGTTCATTCCCTTGCTTTCTCTACATCCTCCTCCATGACCATTTTTTATTATTATTTTTATTGCGTTTCTCCTTTATTGACATCATTGCTGAATCTAATATGCATAGGGAGTAATAAAAGATAAGGACCAGGCTGAGATAGAGGAAGGGGAAAAGGAAGAGTGAGGTGGTAACCATTTTTTGGCAATTGAAAAACAGATATATATTTTGATGTTGTGCTGTTGCTCTCTTTCAGAGGGAAATTGTATTCTTCTCGGTCAGGTTCAGCTGCAGAACAGCAGCCCTTCAGTGGGTAGGGAATCAGTGGCTCACAGGTCAGCATCTCGAACAACAACAGTTCAAGTGTCTCTTCTCTCTGACCGTGAAGCAGTGCTATTAAAGACGGAGAAGTCAGAGACCTCCTACCACGCTCCAGAGCAGTCTCCAGCCTGGAGAAACTCTGTAAAGGGAGCCAGGTATGTTATTTGGGCAAGCAGCAGCTGAGTTGGGGATAGTACATTGTTTAGGGATTAAACATTCAGTGACATGCTAGTCATGACCTGCTGCACTCCTAACAGCTTAAAGAGTTATTGCTCTCCTAGGGGCAGAAGAATACAAGCTAACACTTCTAAAATACTATTCCCTTAAAACACTACACGTCCAAAAGAATGTGGACTCCCAAACTTTACAGAATTGTGTGATATTTGAACACCTTATTTTAAAATAATGAGCATCAATGAGTTTTGGAAACTGACTGCAGGGGTTGCTCTTTTTGTCACAAGAGCATATGAAATTAGTCACAGGTGTCAGATATCTCAGACGGATCTCATGGAACGGCCTTACGTAATTACAGTACAACAAAAAGCAACTGTATTCCATTACAGAAAAAAACATAATCAAATTTCCGATATAGTTAGTAAAAATGGGGATTACTAGCAGGATATAAAACTTTAAGAAACATTAAAGCGATAAACTACACAGATGTGCAGTCATTAAAAGACCTCAGGATACGAGTCTCACACCGCAGCAGCAAAACTGTCTGTGTGGACACCACACGCTGGAGGCTGCAGCCGATCAACGAGGGCGCCGTTAGGTAGAGGTTTTAGCAAAAAAAATGCTTTCACTGGGTGGAAATGTCATGGTTCATCAACATTAGTCTTTTTGCTGAGAGGCAATTAAGGCAGGTTGTAGAAAACGAGTGAACCGCTACAAATTTCTGGTCCAGCAAACCGTCGATCATCTTTGCAATTCTCTCAGTCCAAAAGTTAAAATTGAATGAAAAAAGGTAGATGTATTAACTTCCAAAAGGCTTTTATCTAATAAAATATTCTGCTTCAATCCATATTGGTTGAAGTTTAGCCATTCCAAAAATACACTTTCACTGTGGTCGAAACACTCTCATGCACGTACCTGTATTAACATGGTAGTCTAGCAGCAATCCAACAGATCTAATCTTATTGAGGTACTCCAAAAGTAACAGGAAGTAATCAGATTATATTACTTTTATATTGTGTATCATATTTAATAGGTTACTGATTACATTTTTTAACGGGTCAGTAATTGTTTCACATTATGTTTTTTAAGTCCCAACCATGCTCACAGGTGTTCCTATTTATCAGGCAGTCAGGTGGTTCCACACCGGACGTTGTATGCTGTTATATGATTTCCCAAATTCTGAACTACAGGACCAAGCTCAGACCATGACAAACAGCCCCAGGCAAAAAAAACAAGATGTGGATGGGATACCCACAGTGACCTAGTTATTATTTATTATTTACACATCCATCAGATACGGAGCAACATTAGCATCTGTTTGGAGTTGTCTGATAATCTGGGGAATCAAAGTCCATATCGATGTAACTCTTCTGTATGCTCGGTTTTGGTCTCAACCAACTCCAGATAAAGCTGTTAAGCTGCCAGATGCTCCGCTACTTTATGTTTACATGTTACCTGCTAATGGTCGTCTGAAGCATACAGTGAGATTATCAGATGTATATTTCAATTTTTTTAGCTACCTGCTGATGAGAGTGCAACACCTCTTTCCCCTCCCTCTTTCCACCATCAGAGATGGATGGGGGCCCTTTGTTATGAAGGTTATTAAAGAGAGATAAAGAGACAGTCTGGATAGAGGGAGGGACAGAAGGGTAGCGAGATGTTAGAGTAGGGCCAGCAGGGACATACGATAGCGAGCGGAGGGAAAGGAAGATACATTGTTATAGTTATGGAGGGACATCTGTGGGGAAGAATTGGAAGTATAGAAGGTCTAGATAAAAACGAAACACAAGGGCACATGATATAATATTTTTAATAGACATGCCTAGAGAAAATGGGATTCTAAAAAAAGGACAGACAGTTAAATGAAAGAGAAAAGATAGGTCAAAACAACATGATGAATTAAGAAAAGACACCTGACATTCCTTCTCCGGAGACTGTAATCTGCCTAAATCATTGAAGAAAAACATCCATTTCTATTTTTGGACGAGATTGCACTACAAAATGAAAAGTTAAGGTTAGGCAACAAAAATTAGTTCGGTTTAGGAAAACCGTCACGACCACGCCACTCCACACCAACACTATTGGACATGCGGTGTCGTACACTGGTCTTGTGGTTGAATGTTTCCATTTGCATTATTGTCGTTCTTAGAAAAAGGAAAAAAAAAAAAAACAGACGGTTGTCCCTGTACGCTAAAACAATAGATTGCATTTCGTGACTATTTGAGGAACTGCCATGATACTGGGCTGGCTAACCAGACGATAAATAAACAGTTAATTCAAGGGCACATGTTTGTACGATCTACCGCTGTCTCAAGACAAACTGCAGACTGCATTTCTTTTTTTGACACAATTTACACGCCAGCAAGCAGGGGTATATCAAATTAGATGGTGGAACACAGCTAAAATGATAGATTCCTCTCTTTTCTCAAAGGTCAGCACTATTGATACTTTTTGGCATTGTTTATTGATGCAAACTGGCACGTAACTTCATCAAGGTATATTACCAAAAGCTCCACCAGGACTGACATTTCTAAGGTGCTTGCATATAGGCTTTCAAATTAAAATGTTTCAAACTGTAAAGGCAGCAAAGTACATTTAGTGTTGGCAAGTACAGTTTAAACGATAATTCTGGTTATTTTCAAGGTTATAACTTATATACCTATAATTTGCCAAAATTGAATTGTATACTCTTGAAGGATACAAAAGAAGGCAGTGGGAGAGTGACTGGAGGACAAAGGAAGGATGGAAGTCTGGAGAGACTATTAAGGGGGAAATATATGGATACAAATAAGTGAGAGCACACATATAACCCTCAAAACCACACACACAAGGTGACAAGGTGAAGGCATTTGCATGCTATATTCTCCACAGAGAGCCGCTGAGGAATATGAACAGAAACAAGGCAGAGAAAATGATTACAAAGTAGACTGACAGAGGCATCATGGGATGTCTGTGGAGTACGCAATGTATTTTAAAAGATCATTAAGTCTGCAAGCCAACTTGAAGGAGACGGGAGAGGTTGAGATGCAGTCGATTGATGAAGGGATAATCATAGTTATCCTGAGAAGAGAGGTGAAATGCCCCATGGTTGTGGATGTGTGCTGCATGCATGAGTGGAGAAGGTATTGCATGCATGCATGTAATTTATGCATGTGGAGTGTGTTTGTGTGCTACAGATGCAGAGGGAATAGTGAATATGATTTATATTCCCTGCTTGCATGTCTGTTAGTCTGTCTCATTTAGACACTACAGATGTACTGCCAGGATGCACATACGTACACACACACTTCTTGTTTTGACAAGAAGGCATTAGTGCATTGTGTTGTGTCCTCTATGGAAAACTAACAAACCATATGGAGAGGAGAGAGCAAAGGAGAGGAAAGGAGATGAAAGAGAAGGAAAGAATGGACAGGGGAAGGAGAGGAGAGGAAACGGGTAAGGAAAGGAAGGAAAGAAGAGGACAGATTACTGAGGGGCTAAACAAAACATTGTAATAATGATTTAAATATAAAGTCAATGGTAAAAAAACAACTAAAATTGGAACAATAGATTTTACAGGACATATATCAATCACTTGTTTAGCATATACTGTAGATGATTAGTAAACTTACTATTATCTGTTTTAATTTAGGCCCAGTTAAGTTGTACATACAATTGTATGGTATATAAATGCATGGGCGGCTATGGCTCAGGACTAATCAGAGGGTCGGTGGTTCAAATGGCCCCCTGTAGTCTACATGTCAAAGTGTCCTTACGGGCAAGATATTGAACTGCAAAATGCATGTGAATGTTTATCGCTCCCGATGAGCACCTTCCTTGATCTCACTTTTATGTGTGAGTGAATGACTAAATTCTGGCTTAAGCTGTGAAGAGCCTTGAGTGGTCGCAAAGACCAGACGAGCGCTTTGTAAATGCAGTCTCTTTACCATCTGGTACACATCCTTAACAGCAAAGAGTACAAAGAAAAATCATTGTGTGGGTGAGAAAAAGACCTGAATTTGAAGGCTGAATAAACATATGAAACAAGGCGGTGACTTGAGAACTGAAATAGCTAGCATGTAGCAGAGAGGGGAGATAAGTGCCTTCCCTTTGAGGGCTATAACAGCAAAGCTTGTGTTTCCACCAAAAGCTTTTCAATAAAGCCTTTTATTGTACTCAGCAACTTGAGATTTTACAAGCTGTGTAATTATGGCATTTATTATGCAACTAGTACAATGCACTTCTATATGCTCACAGTAGAATTATTATATATTATAGCGGCTTGAGAGTTGCTCGCATTATGTTGAAACTGCAGCACACGATAGTGCCTTCCAGCGTTGATTCCAACAGTGCTTTGGGGAGCATTTTACACAGGACATGCTGTTTTTGTGTGAAGTATTGTCTTATCCCCTCACAACAGAGAGGGCAGAAGCTAAAGGTCAGCTACAGAAGAGCACACATCTGGAGCTGGTTGGGATTCAGTAGCTTGCTGATGGAGAGCTTGCAGAAATTCGTTTTGAAGAAGGTGCATGTCACAAACATCAGCGATCAATAATGTCTGCTGGAAGTGGTTTGCTGAAATCACTGTCAACGGGACGGTTATTCAACCGGTCCTATGCAGGATCTCTAGGGGCTGTTGTTACATCGCTGTGGCTGACTTTATCGAGAGATGTTTATGAGTTAAATAAATACCAATAGACATACAAACAATAAACCAAGATGGAAAGGCTAGAATTCCCCTGTGGTGAGATGCCATATGAGTATTGTTATCAACAAAAGCTTATAACAAAATGCATTTAAAAAGTCTGTATTAGCGAAGATCATTTCCATTTGTAACACTGCTTTGTTTTAAAACAACTCGGATTTTCCAATGGATACACATGCTAATTTTTCCTTCTTGTCCAACAGTCATGTCTCGACAGTTTTTGTTACCAGAGAACAAAAGTGTGGGAAAACTACAGAATGGAGGCATGAAATACAGAACAAAAGCACACAAACTAATGAGAGGGAGAAAGGAGACTAAACCATTAGGCAGAGCGAGAGAGCGAGAGAGAGAGACATTAGGCAGAGAGAGAGAAAGGAGACTGAAACATTAGGCAGAGAGAGAGAGGGAGAAAGGAGACTGAAACATTAGGCAGAGAGAGAGAGAGGGAGAAAGGAGACTGAAACATTAGGCAGAGAGAGAGAGAAAGGAGACTGAAACATTAGGCAGAGAGAGAGAGAGAGAGAGAGAGA
>NW_022280046.1:4280398-4309396 GCF_004355925.1 Anarrhichthys ocellatus
AGAGAGAGAGAAAGGAAACTAAAACATTAGGCAGAATGAGCTTTAGAAATGATAAAAGAATAATGACAATACCCTAAAAAAAAAATTCTGAAACATCAAAGCAAGGCATCCTTGGAGAAACCAGCAAGGGAAAGCTGAATTTAGGTAAAGGTAGGCAAGTAGACACGGAGGAAGGCTATCTCATTCCATGCAGGCTGGCATGAAATGACTGTACAGCCTTGTTACAGGCATGCGACAGCCACACATAGCCGATTTTTTGTTTTTCGTCAGAGCATTTTTGTTGTCTGTTGGGCTGTACAGAGAATTTCAACAATTATAACAAAAAAATGCTCCAAAAAATAAATTGCCTACCCTAACTTTACACTTTACTGCCATCGGTGTTGTGTTGAAAAGTGCTATTAAAATGGTCCATTTCAAATACAATTTTTCTCCACCTTCTTTTCAGCTTTCACCTGTTTCCATTTGTTCTGTCTCCCCATTGCCTCTAAATGAGAGAAAAGTGAGTGAGGGGAGAAATGAGGTGTGAAGAGAGCTATTTAACTAGATGGCTCCAGTCCGACTTAATGGACTGAATAACTGACCGGTTGACTAACTTACTGTACAGGCTGACTGGCTGAGTGACGGGCTGATTTGCTGGCTGGCAGCTGAATAATATGGCGACTGAACACTAATTTTTTGGCCAGATGTTGCTCTGTTTGACTGACTGACTGACTACTTTAGGTTGCTGTCTAGACCACAACTCACCGATGGAGCAAATGAGCCACTGGTTGATTATCTTGATTGAATGACTTTCCGACACTCAATGACCGTGGGATCGGTTGACTGTCTGGTTAACAGACTGATTATGTGGCCAGGTTCTGCTCTCTGATTGTCACCCTCTTTTCTTTTCAATCACATTTCCCAAATTTCTCCTCCACTCTTCTTATTCTTATCTATGTCTATTTATAGTCGATGCATCACAACAGCAGTGAGCCCAAATGTGATACAATGGGAAATGGACAATGAGCAACACACTTCTATACATTGCATACAGTAGATAAACAGAATAGAGGTTGTAAACCAGAAAGTGGTCTTGGCCATTTAAACATATCTAACTCATCTACAAAGAAAAATGGCAATTTGTTGAGTTTAATTGTTCTTTCATGTCAGAAAGATGTCGACAGTGGAACAGCTGATCAGTCGTGTGAGTTAAATGTTTGCTGCGCAGAATTTATCAGCGATGGATTTTCCATAATCCATTTAACGCATCGACTCTTTTTCGACAAAGGCAAAAACCACGTCAACTGAGCGTCAAAGCCTTTTTTTCTGCAAATAAGGAAGGTTTATCAAATTTTGCAGTTTCCGTACAGCTTTCTTTAATTCAATACCTCAAAATGCACAAAAAAACATGCGAATGTAAACACGGCTAGTGTGACCTGTAGCCATCTCAACAGGCAAGCTGGACACACACACCGTTTCAAGATTTTCGCAGACACCGCTGAAAAGTAGACAGGCTTTCCGCACGCAAAATATCAAGAATGTCATCTTCCGATGTAGCCGGACAGGACACGGTGAATCTGCTCGGCCACTGCTGCTGCGGCGACCTACAATTGAGCGTATCCATCATGTTGTCAATGTAAGTACCTGCAGCCTCTCATAGCCCGCTTTATCTCTGCAGCTGTATTTATTGGTGGAGGTTCCTCTGTCTCAGTATAATGTAGTGCCGCTTGAGTCCCGTTTCTGCTTCTAAAACACTTCCATCAGCGAGTGTTTATCTGCTAAGTTGTTCGCTTCCACAACAGAAAGGAACTCAATATGTTGATGCAGGATATGCTCCTGGATGCAGGTGGATTTCAGCTACGAAATAATAAGCTGCAAAATGGGACACTTTATTTAGATGTGTCAGCTAGTGCATGCGTAGAGCTGCACAAGTGTTTTCTGAATGCATTAGCTGTTATATTGTAAGAGTCCTCCATGAAAAAGAAATCAAAGCCTTGGGTTGTGTGTTTTTATACAGCATCCTTTCAATGAAGCCTTCAGTACCAGATCACAGCTTTGTTTTAAACTATGAAAGACCTAATAGTTGTTTTTTTTAGTTCACCATTTACTTTTCCACGGAAAAAACATATTTCAGCTTGAAATAATGTTGCTCAGGCATGTGCTCTGCTGTCCTCATAACCAGCAACCAAAAGACATCGCAAGTGAACATAAACCAGTCAGCATCTACGTTTCCTCCAAATTGTGTTTAGCAAAGCAAATATGCAGAAGGGAAACATATTTTGTGGGAGACAGGGTTCGATGGGTCACTTTACCCATGATGCTTATCATCATCATCATCATCTTCCTATTTCCATTCTCCCACATCACTGTTCTTTCTCATCTTTTTCTATTGGTTGTCTCCTCCCTTTCTCTCTGTCACAACACAGAATCTTAATAATGTACATACAAACTCTCACACAAGACACGTGTGACCACGGCAAGGCCCGGATTGGGTTTAAAATGTACAGTGCACTGCACCTTTAGTACCGGCTCAAACCACTAAAAAGCCTACAGATGCTATATAAGGGTACATGTGGCAGTTAATGACTTACTGAGACCAAGGATTACCCCAAGATTACAACATGTATTACAACAATTAACACTTTAACAGGGTACTAAACTACAGGAAGTCCATCTAATAAGTTTAAAAAAACAATAAAAAGGTGTATATCTAATATACTTGGTGACACAGGTTATAATAAAAGAGGGTAACAAAATGAACCAATTACCAACACAAAACCATTTAAAACAAAACCATGCAAAACAAAACCATGCAAAACAAAACCATGAATGCAACTAAATTGATAACTTAAACGAAACAGCAGTTGCAGTCAACGTCTCTCCTGCCTGCTCACTGCACAACCCCCATCCGGAAAGCTCGATGGGGAGGTGAGAATCTCTATGGAGCTGGACCTAGAGTAAAATGAGATAAAGGGTGAAACCTACAGCAAATATGTCTCAACTTTAAGACGCTAAAGTGCACACCTACCAAAGCCTGGTGGTCAGAGAGAGGGAAAGATGCAGCTCATGGTATGGCTTATATATGGTGGACCAAACAAATTGGGAACCAGGAAGTAGGAGGGGCTAAGGCCTACCCAGCCCTACATTAGCCCAGGAGGAACATTTCATTACCGGCTACACATGCATAAGACAATACCACCATAATTCTGATATGAAGAAAAAAATATAAGAGTAGAGAGACATGATCACATTAAGAGGAAAGAGGTTCAGAGGAAATCTGATTTGTGGAAGAGAAACACTGAGTTACAGGAAAACAATCTCTCTTAAAAGGAGAAAGATGGGAGTACAAGTATACGATGAGAGGAAGGGAAGAAATCTGTTACACGTTGGTTTTTTTCAATTTCTAACCCATATTTCTCTATACTCAGTTCACTTTTACAAAATAAAAATCTTCACTCAGTCAGTGCAACAGAAGTCAATGTAAACTAAACAGTGGATGACTTCTAGTTGCTTTGAAACAAAATGCATTCAGCAACCACATCTTTCAAAAGCTCAATTACCACCAAATCATGTGCATTCACAGTGCATTTTGCAAATGTTTACATACTATTGTCAAAATTGGTTAGTTGTAAATGTTCAAAACCTTCACAGCACAAAATGACTACAAATGAATCTGTGGTGTGCTACATCCTGTTATATCTTCATCTAAAAATAAATGAAGTGGGACACTTGGCATCTATTTCCATTCCTTGATGACCTCTGTGTGATTATATGAGGCGATGTGGTGTTTAACCGTTCTTGTCCAGTCATATGCTTGCTTTTAACTGCGCATTGGTGTGCGCACGACGCTGCCTCTTGTATGGGCATCCGTTTGAAGTGTTTGTTGTGTACTTCCTCGGAATTTACGCCTTCCAACTTTAAGATGACCAGGTGTCCTGCTGGATGTCTGGACAGCTTGCTGGGTCAGGCATGCAAAATGATTCTTCCCCAGATGTATTACAAGAGAGTCACAGTCGACCAGCACTTTTGTATTTCCATATCTGAAGCTGTCCTATGCAGGTTTGTATTACATTATTTGAATTACTTTTGTGGCATTCTCTTCGAAAATGAAAAAAAAAAGGCCTATTAAAGCATATTGCAGCATTTCTGATTCATTTCAATCCATGCAATAAAGAAGGGCTGTTACCTTTGTTGAAATGGAGCCTTGGTTCATGCAAAATGAAGAATTAAATTAGTAAATTGAATGCTACCATTTGTTAGTATGCCATCGCTAATGTTGCCTGCAGTGGACGAGGATGGACGGCTGCTCGCTGGTTGAAATAAATTTATATCATGCTTGTTCACCAAATGTTTTGATATATTGCTGGTATTACCTCCCTTACTTTTAAGGGTTTCATTGCATTTGTGACAACGGGAGTTATCAGCATCTACTCAAGCAAAATGTAGCCACACTTTCGCAATCACACATCTTTTTGTCCTCTCTGCCATGATGTGTGTCTCGCTGTACTGAGCCGGAGTGGGTGTGTGTGTCAGAGTAAAGCTCGACTCTGCCCCTCGTGCAAAGACAGGCACAGAGACAGAGAGAGGGAGTTTGCTACGCTGCTATTTTCCACGGAGATCTCACTTTGTAACTTCTAAAGTACCCATAGCAGAACCGGACCTTATCAACACTCCTGGTTACTTATTTCGAACCAGTTCCCTTTTAGAACCGAGTTTCGGGGGGCATCCCTAGTTGAGAGATAAATGTAGTCAGTCTTCTGGAAAAGAAGTTGATCCTGAGATGTGTATGAGATGTTGTGGTTCCATTTATGCATTTTGGATGAAATGCAATGAAACGTGCTCTATTAATTGTAAAAAGAAAAACTGCAGAAGTTGACTTGAGTGGAGAAGAGTCCAAACAGCAGACAACCAGATCAGGAGGAAAAGTCCCGAGGAATGTATTCATTCTTACTGTGCAGTCCTGGGCCACCTGGGTGCCCTAACACACACACACACACACACACACACACACACACACACACACACACAATCAATCACATTCCCTGGATAGGGGTAAAGGCAGCAGAGTTTTAGGTACTGGAAATGTCTATCTTTATCGTATGTGTCTACTTGGGCTCACAGGTGCAATATACATGCATGTATAAATGTCTGAGTGTACATGTATTTAACTGTTATGTGGGTTTAACTTTTAATGATATGTGTTTGGTCAAACCGACCTAGGGCCTAATTTGCATTTTAAATGAATCAAAAACATACTTGTAAAGCATATAACAGTTAAAGTGTCAATCTTTTATTTTGATACATTTTATTCTGCTCAGTATGTGAGGTGTTCCCAGTGCCTTTGCCAAACCACTCTAGAAAAAAAATTCTATGGTGTCAACACAAGTTTGGCACCATCCAAATCACAGAAGCACTGTGTACCTAAAATTCCAGTATGTTGTTGTTTTTTTTGGCATAGCAGTTTGTCCAAATTGGGTAATTCACCACTCTGTGTCATTATGATCCAGTATGATTGCAGTGCTCCTGGTCACTGATCCTCCCTTTGCAAAACGTCTGTGTAATCTTTGAGTGAGCCCACGTGCGAATCCGGTCACTGTCGGAGAATTCACAGCGAGCGAGTGGGCGTGTTGATGACATTCCTCTCTGACTGATGCACAGCAAGAATATTACCAACATTCAAATGGGGAATTAGAGGGGATATTTGCATGAAAAAGCCAACAAAAATGTCTTACTGGAGAGACGACGAAATTCGGGGACTTTTGTCTGTAAGAGCCAATTGCCAAAATCTTCAGACAATAAAGGGGCAGCGAGAGACTCTGTTGTTTATGACCAAATTATAAACCCGGCGAGGTGAATGCTGGGTTTTTGTGTCATGTCCTGCCTTCTACACTACACCTAAATCAAATTGTCCATTGTAAGTTTGTGTTTACTAAAGTAGATATTGAGAATCAGGAACTCATGATACAAGAAAGTTCAAAGGAGCAAAAAACATGAACATTCATAGGATCAGAGAACAGAAGAGAAAGAAAGAAAGAAAAGTTTGAGTGCACAACTACTGTATCCTATGCATATAGGTATAGGTCAAGTTAAACCAGGAAGTTGATCTTCAATCTGTAATGGATGCTCTGGTTAAATCATTTGAAAAATTTAACCAGAGGTCTGTCTCCAACGTCTATGATCATCTGCTTATGTTTTCTGAACAGTCAGACTTCTTTTCTGAAATGTTACTGTGTGTGAGCCCCAGTGAGGATGGTTTGTCTGTGAACAGCAGGATGTAATGCTGAATGCAGGACTTGCACTGCTCCCTCACTTCTCCTCTCGGCTCCTTCACTCGCTTCATCTCTTGCTGGTAATTACCATTGCCCATGAAGGTAACAGAAGGGGAATCAAAGCCTCCATCTGTTTTCTCACCTCTTCAACGCTCAAAGCGTGTTGTATTTTCAAATGTCTGAATCCTGTTTTTTTTTATAGATTCAAAGCTATAGTTTACACTTTCAAACCAGAATTTCAACCTTTTAAATCACAGCATTAATAATTTGCTGTGTGATTGTAATCTATCCTCATATCCCCTCTCTTCCTCTGTTCTTCCTCTTCTTCTCTCCTCATCCTTCACTCACGTCTCAACTCCTCCGCTGCCCTGTCACATCTAATCTCACCTCTCCTCCCATCTTTTCATGTATTATGCTCCCTCGTCAACTGCCATCCCTCTATTCTCCATGTTCTCCTTGCTCTTCTCATCTCAGGTACCTCTCTTTTTTTCTCCACTTCTCTCCAGCAGAAAATGGAACGATCCTCTCTCCCGGTGACATTCGATGAGCAAATAAGACTGCGGCGTCAGCAGGACACTAAAACCATATGCCAGCACAACGATGCAGCAATGCCATTTATACACACTATAAAGCACTGAGCTGTGAGTGGTATGCTAATAAAACAGCTCTGTGAAGACAGAGCTGGCAGAGTTGCTCTATCGCAGAGGGTAAAGAGAAGGCATGAAACTGCCGCATAATTACGAGGGAGGAATGTATGTGTGGAGGTGTGGGTGTTGAACATGTGTGTATGAGGGCTAGATATGTGTGTGTGCCTTTATACATGTCGGTGTGGTTTTGTGAGAGTGTGTGCATATGTGTGTTTGTGGTTTAGTATGTGTGCCAGGTCTATGAAGAGCCTCTCATCTGCTGCCCAGAACTAGCCAATAACTGGCACCTTCTCTAGATAACTAGCTCAGTTAAAAAGTATTGAGTTTTAATTTACTCTCTATTTCACCCCTCTCTCCGTCACACTGCGTCTGTCTTTCTACAGTATGAAGAGTGTTTTTACATACCTCCAGGTCTGATACAAACGCTATCTCTTTCTCTCTTTCACACACATATGGTCACACATGCTGTTATTTTTGTAGTTTTGAATCACTTCAATCGGTTATAATAATATTGTACTCACCAAAACAATTGAGATGTAGGAACATGGCACCATTGCTGCGACAATGTCCGATGGTACAAGAGACAATCAGACAAGCCAGTAGTTAAGCCAGGTTTCATAAAGGCCTCTGTGTGGTAAAACCAAAAGCAATTGGACCCAAAAAGTGGTTAAATTATCCGTTATTGCTCTGGAAAACCGTGTGTGTTGTTTACAACGACCGTAAGTATGGCTGGTGAGGGCTGAACCAGGAAATTGGTGTGTAAACTCTGATGAATGCTTACAACGGGCAGTTGTAACAAACAAAATGTCCCAAGTCACCTTTAGCTTCTCCTTAAAATAACTTTGACTAATCTCTTGAATTGTGTAACTGCTCGTAATCCATCAGACTTTTTCGTGATCTCACAGTGTTCCCAGACCTCAGCAATTCACTGGGTAGAATATTAGAATAACCAATGATATTCATCTCAACTAAACATAAGCCTACAAGCCAAATCTTAACCCCTCAATCAGAGGAAGAAGAAGTGATTACCAGCCAAAATGTCCTCTACTTTACGAGGTCTAAACTCAATATGGTCCTCACAAAGACGGACGTACAAGAACACACACACACAAATACCACAGACCCATTATGGAGTCATGCTCACTCCTGTCACTAACTCTGGAAACTGTGATCAAACAAGTGTTCCACTAATGATCAGCACTATTTTTCTAAACCACTATCATATGTGCACATAACACCAGATTTACCCTCAGACCACTGTTAGATTTACTCCTCACTGTAATCCATCACCTTCGAGATGGATGTTTGGACATAAATCTCATACAGGTGGTAAGTACAATAAAAGCGACCCCTGCTTCAATGCAATCCAATTTTTATAAAATTTCAACAGCACGCCTCGAGGGAATGTCAACCTGGTCTCCAAGAAGATTAGAATATTGAGGTCAAAGGTCACTGCAACCTCACAAAACAACTTAGTTTGGAATGTTACATGGCAGCATTTGTTTTGAGCTAAATACAGACTGGTTTGATATAAATATAAACCCTTTCACTCAACATTGGTATCAGGAATACCAGTGCACAATAGAATCCTCTCATTTCTTATTCAATACCAGCGGATGGAAGGCACCCACACACACACACACCAGCACTACCTCTCACCTGGAATTAAAGTGAGTGTTTGACAGCAAAACTGTCATCTGTGTTCTTGACATTCTTAGCCGGGGTAAGCAGCACACATCAGGTAGGTGCACAGGCTGAACTTTATGACAGTAATGCTGATGACAAATCCCACACTTGGAAGAAGGATGTCATATTTTCTAACTAATCTTCAAGTTTGGTCGGGTGAACCAGGGATGTATGTCTTACTTTCGAGCACACTGCGTTTAAGATGTGTAGCATGGAAGACTTTAATAACAAAATGTAAAAAGTCACACTATTCTGTAACAGGATTTAGGTTGGCTCAACTAGAATTCCGTCAGGGAGACTTCGTCAAGAGAGATTTCATCATTTTAGGGCAGTAAACGTTCAGACATTCGGAGTTGCTGTTAAGTTGTCCTGTTGTGTTTTGGCAACTGACTCCAACTGGACTTCCTGGATGAGATTTTATTCTCTCACCGGAACCTCAAACATGACACCAAAGCAAAGCAGGCCCCTGTGCTGTTTTATCACAAGGCTTGTTTTCAGTCCGAGCCAATATCAGATTACAAACAAGCAGAGATATTGTATCCATATGACATGGAAATGCATACAATGCACAAGCAGGGTATGCCATTTGGGGAATGATTAATAGAAATACAGCAGGTGGAGAAGGCAGAGGAGTAGTGACTGCTGAGCGTTTCGATTGCCTTTCAACGGCTCTCAACATGTCGACGGCGAGTCAGCAGCTCACAGTTAATGGTGCTAACAGCGGTAACAGTGCACACAGCAGCGAAAGGGCTGACATAGCTAACAGTGTTTACCTGAGGAGAACCAGAGGGTGGGCGCTACACTTCCATGAAGTCGAAATTAAAGCTATAACTGCTGTGGAGCAGTGCGGAGCAGCTACCGTGAGCTAACCAGTGGGGCACGCTCACATGGACAAACATGCACTAAAAGCATATGTGGCCATCCCGTCTATGTCAACAAAGCAAGGAGAACTCGGATAACAACACACATAGAGGGACGGTGACTTTAGTCCCTGCTCAGGTAGACATTACTCCACTATACCTTTACATAGCAATATATTAATATTTTCTAAATTATTGTTCAGAAGATTAAACACAGCTCCTTTAAGCACCCGAACAAGTAACTGAGGTGGGGGGTGACTAGAATAACCACAGCAGCAGTGAGTGAGCATGTAAGCTTTACATTTCTGTGCAGTATAGACCTCCTCACTGACCTTGTTGGCTGTCACTGTACGAGTCGGCTTACTCTGATCAGATGACGGATGACGGATGAGTGCACAGTACTGACTCCCTGCCTGCACTGTTGAATGCACAAGTAATGACATGCAGTTTATTTGAATGCTACAATTCTGTGCTATGGTAGCCTGTCAATCACAAGGTAGCCACGCCCTAAAGCATATCCTGCTTTATAGTCTTTTTTTTCTCTAAGTGGGACCATTATTTACGAAATAAACTTCATGCTGCATTGAAGAAGACTTGGAACTAGTGATTGAGACCATAATCTCTTGTTTACTAAGTTCACTGAGGTAATAAATCAAGTGAGAAATGTGACATTTTCTCAAAGATAAATACAAATTGACTTATTTTTGCAACCTGAGGAGTGGCCCCCTGCTGGCCATTAGTAAGAATTTAGTTTTGAGGCTCTTCTACTTTGCTTCACTATTCGTAAGTGGAGGTTACTGCCTTGTAGCAGAGTGAAAACTCATCTGCTCAGACTCCAGCTTGGCCCCAAAAAATTAAACAAATTAAATAATTCCATTATCTACTATTGTTTCTAAATGTAGCACTTGAAGTAGTAGTAGTAGCATGGTTTAATGCACTTTTTAGGTCCCTTTGCATAAAAGCATCAGCAAAAAATTACATAATACCAATGTAAATCCACTCCAAACGTATCCACTGACCAACAAGCATAGTACCACACCCTTAACTAACACCTTCCAGATGACTCCTCACTCAACATGAGAGAGGTGCTCTGCGGTACAGAGAAAAGCACAACTGACTAATAAGACAGAGAGGTAATGCCGGTATATGCTGGAGTAAGACACTTGGGCTTAAGCTGTACTTACAAGTTCAATAAAATGTTATCATTACAAGTTGCAGTTTATTAAACATCTGAGTTTCCGGAAGCACTCCAGGTTTGTGTCAGGTTTGTGAGGCCTAGTCAAGCCTCATATCTTATTCAGTCACTGCAGGAAAAGGAAAAGGAATGTAACAGATGCTCTGTGTTTAGACCTATCAAGCGGTTATTAAGAATTTTTTTTGTAATGTGAAGCTCAGGCAACATTATAAATAGTTGGACAAGAAATTGGATTAGTCTGAATACGGGGGAAACTTTTCACATCAGAGCTTGTTATGTTTTTGGAGCAAAAGGACAAGGATCCATCTGTGTGCCGATAACAAGCCCTGAAATGAAAATTATAATCAGACTCGGGGGAGAAAAGAGGGCACTGCTCATGCACTGCAGTCAAACATCCTCATTTATAAAGAGTCGATTAAATATCTCAAACTTCCCAGTGTGAGCACTGGTGATTAGAATGAGGAATCTGTGTCTGTGTGTTACCTGACTCTGTCTCTCCCTTACATTCATTTCTATTTCCTTCCTTCTTTTCATCTACGTCTCCACTTCTTTCTGGGCTTTTATACGTCTTCATCACTTTAATCTCTAACTTCACTCATCCTTCATTCATTTTTTGTCCTGCCACCCTCTCCGCATCATTTTCACCTTTGCATTTTGTCCTTCACTGCGCCTCCAATCTCTGTCAATTTAGTAGCTGTAAATCGATGCTTGTTAACATAGTTTTATCCTACGGCAGCTTCAAAACAATTTACACACACAGTGCAGAGCTTCTCTCTGCTAACTGATTAGCTATATTAACGTCAAGGCCATGCGCTAAATGCCCAAGGCCAGCAACTTGATTGGTCAATACCCAGCGGTCTGTGTCCTAATTGGCTGCCATATGAGGAAGAGCAGAGGGACTTACTACTTCATTAGGAAGCACAGAGATGCCAAGATTGGACCCACAATCATTGTGTGTGTGTGTGTGTGTGTGTGAGTGTCAGCTTGACCCATTTTATTCAGCTCATTTCTGCCCTGTCAATAAATCCATACTACAGATAGATAGATAGACAGACAGACAGACAGACAGACAGACGGACAACCTTGATTGTTCACACAGCTTAGTCATTAACTCTTAAAATGAATTGTAATGTGAACTTTCCCAAAATGGCCACACTATACAATCAAGAAAAAAAAAATAGTATAAATCTGTCAGACAATACCACAGCCGTGGTACTGCAGCAGTTTCAGCACTGACTGGGTCTACGTCAAGTGTGAGTCTGCATACAGAACAAATACGTGTTTATATATGTATTGTGGAAATTGGAATCAATGCATGCATATACATGTGAATTCATCTAATTAAAGTAATTAAGATACATTAATTCACTAAGTTTCTTTGTGCACTGAGAAAGTGAGTGAAGCATTGTATTAGCTGTCAGTGCAAAGGAAACTGTGAGCTACGATTAAGAGTTGGTTCCATTGGCAAGACTGTAGGCAAGGCATGATCAAGAGATAAAAGCCCACGGCCACTGGAGTCTTTGTTTCCCTCTACACATGCAGTACATACACTTATACACTTATGTGTAGTCATTTGGTAAATGAATGAATCGATTCTGCTCCGTTATATTGACCATTGCTGTAAATATTATATACTTAATTAAAATGAATTACAGTTGGATTACAGAATGAATTACATACTGCTGCCGTGCCAAACATATTATCAAAGAAAGGTTCAACTGAAGCGATTATTGGCAGTTATATAAAAAAAATTAGGAAACTGTATACTTATGGTTTCTGTAATGGTTTAATTTGTTTGAAAGAAAACCACAGTGGGGGGGAATTGTCTTTTGAAAGACAATTTCAGGTTGTAAGTTAATTATGTTGAATAGCAGCAGATGCAAATTCAGTGTCGGGGCATGAATTGAAGTAGTCATTTAAAAAAATCAAGCTACAAATTAAGCATATTTAGCAAAAACCCTAATTATAACAACAGATGCACAGCTTCACAGCTGCTAGATAAACATGATCAACAGCAACTTAATCAAAAACTTAGACTTCTCCCTTTATAATAATCGTACTGCCTGGATGAAAAAGTTAATGCGGTGTGGCACAACTCTCTAAGGCTCAGTCCAGGTCACTTTACTCTCCACCGCATTCTTACATCTTGTCCAAGCTCCCTGTTGCTTCATTCCCATCGACTTGAAGGCTCTCCTCTCCTCCACTGCTGCTCTCCCCTCCTCCTGATCAAGGCAGAGCCTTTCCCTTCCTCTGATGGTGTTCTTTTAGGGAGTTGTAAAAGATCCCAGCCCAGCTCGGCCTCGGTTTGTCCAACATGTTCTCATTCCTGCTGGTCGCACACTGATGGGCGTCACTTTGCAACGCAATGACCCGATGGGTCATAGTCTCTTAAAAGCTCATTCAGATGCTAAAGGTTGCCTTGTGCGTCTGTATGAGACACTGAGTGTCAAAGGGTGTTTGATGCCCTGGGAAAGAGAACAGGCTGGCCAGCCTCTTGGGAACAGCCTTGTCTCTGCTTCCTGAACAGCTACCTCTGCCTTTCACTTCCTGCCAGTCCTCTCTTTGATCCCTGCTTTAGCCACCTTTAGATCGCTTGAGTCCCCGTACTGCACTACTTCCCTGGCTCTTGTTATCATGGATTGCTCCACCAAGGATTTGAAGGGTTTGGGGTGTGGTGTCCGTAGAGTGCGATGCTGCTCAGGTTCTTTGGCAGCCCCAGCCACCAGGTGTATAGACGATGAGGGACCACTGGGAAGAAAGCCATACTGATACACCCGGGTTTTGTCTTGTCCACGGATATCAGGACATCATGCAACACGGTCAATCATCGAATCCCTCAGAGAGCTATAAAAAAACCTTACCTAAGCTCTTGAGTGGCTTCTATGTGATGGTTGGGATGGCTGTGTCTGTGATGTTGAAACGGAACATGTCCTCCACCTTCCCTTTCCTCACCACCATAGTTCTTGATTCAGCTGGTTTGAAACGCATTCGGGCTCACACCGACAGCCTTTTGAGACGCTGCAGAATCCACCTGCAGCATGGGACTGATTCTATGGTGACCGTGAGGTCTTCCAGGAATGCCATGGTGGGTGATTGCCATCGAGCAGAATTTGTTCTAGGAGTTAAAAACTCACAGACACACTCTCAACACACGTGGTGAGAAAATGTGAGCAGGGATGAGTCATTTTGAAAGTTTGAAAAATGGGTTGCATCAATCACACACACAAAGAAGAAGTAATTATTATCTCTCTCTCTCTCTCTCTCTCTGCATTCCATGACTTTGTTAGTATGCAAGATTTTCTCAACTGTTGGCGCGCTGACTCATACACACACATGCACAGGGTAATTGAACTCATCCTCTTGTGGCCAAAGCGTGGGGATATGAAATCCAATAAATATTGCATGGTGGCAGGAGGCAGACAAGCACAGACGTGGGGATGTACAGATGAAGAGAGATAGGTCTGCCTGCATATCTAGGTGTGTTGTGTGTGGCTGAGGACAAGCCGGGGAGTGACAGAAAGAAACAATGCATATGTTGGGTGTCAGTGCTTCAACAGTCAATGACAGGGTGAAAGCATGTGCATGTGCTTTACACACGATTCAGTGGGTTTGCAGTTCAGTTAAAGCTTTTTCACATCTGATTTTCTCTTTTGACATTTTAGATGTTTTCTTGTCAGCGTGAAGAAGAAAAACTCATTCTCACAAAAGTGATGTAGACTTATTTGGAAACCAAAGCTGGTTCAAGGTATTGAGGTTTGTAAGGACCCTAAAAACACGTATGCCAAAGACCTGTCAGAGGAAGACTGATGCATGCCTCACTTTACCACATCTCTTCGCCAGTATTCACATTATGTTCTGCACCTGCTTGACAAGTAATAATAACTCTGTATTCTGAGTTCAAAATGCATTATCCACCATGTTCTGGTGCAGCCACCTCTCTACGTGTGCTTTTGTTTGTTTGCAATTTAGAAACTCTGATAAATAATTTCACTTATTGCAAGCAAGGAGCTTCCATTTGTCTCTGTTGTTACTCAACTGAATGTTTAATTTCTTTTTAAACTTTAAAAAGCATTGGTGTTCCAACACATGGCATATTCATTTTAAGAGTGCACGTGCAGAGTAAATGTTTGTGCGTGCGTGTATGTATACACACACAGGCAGACTTTTCCCTTCATAGTTAGATAGATGTGGTGTTCAGTAGTGTGTGTCCTGAGGTCATATCTCAAACTATCATTCATTTATCGCTGAGATGTCATAACCGAGAACAAAGCTAAATCCATCAATGAACACACATTATGCACAAGAATAGTACATGCAAAAAGAAACACACTTACAATAGGCACAAGCCCAAGATGGATTTACAAATGGTCAGGGGTATTAATCATCTTATTGTGAAATGGGGTTGATATGAATCAGGAGTCAGTTTACTGGAATCATACAAGAAGATTTTGTTTTAAACTAAAGCCACAAGGCAGCTGAAAAGGATAAGCTACCCTGGTGAAAGCTTTGTTTTCCAGACTCCTTGGTGTCACTTTCGAACACACTGGGTAGCCCAGTGAACGTTTGCAGTAAACACATGGTTAACTTTGTGAATTCAAACAAAAACATTTGCTTAGGTTTAGGCAAAACAACTTGTGTTTAGGAAAATCGTCATAGTTGGGCTTCAAATAACTATATAAACTAAGTTAACTAATCCTACATAAGTACGGAAAACACCCCACAAACATTAACTTCTCCATTAGGCTCCATACAACAATCAAAACCACATCAAAATCTACAAACTAAGTGCCATGTAGCTTGCATAAAACGTTCATGCTCCTTGGAACACCCCACATTCTTTAATTATCCTCAACAAAAGGGCATGATGCCACTGCAACATAATGGATTTCTCAGCTTTTCAGCTTTTAAAGTTCTTAACAAATGTCATCGTAATCTCCTTTTTCTTTTCTATATCTGGTGGAACGCGTAGTTGTTAAACCTTGATCTGCTTGATTAGCTATACATTCATGCTAATGCTGGTTTTGCATTGAGCCCGCTAGCCAACTAGGATTTTATGTTCATTGAAGGGTTTTTTTAGGGGCAATTTATTTTCATTTCTAACCGTTGCTCTGTGGGTATTGAAAGTGTTTCTCTGCTTTCATGTTGGTGATGATCACCTCCGCGGGGATGCAAGCAGCAGGGACTTCCCTCCTGCTGCCAGGATCCTATGGGTAGGAAAAAAGGCTCAACTTTAATAAGAAAAGAAGTTCACAGATACCAGGGTAATTCCACCTCTTGGCGCTCACGCTTAGTGTCTGAGCTGGTAAAAAGCACTCCAGTGCAAAAAAAAATAAAGTTTCTGTTGCACATCAACAATGTGATACATGTCATGCATCATATTTGGTGTTTAGTAAGTGTTTTTTCAGAACCTTTCAGTGATGGATGTAGATTGTGTCAGAGGTGATTTGTAATTAAGTGGAAAGACATTTCAGGGCGTCATTATCATTCATTCTACTTGATTATGACTGGAGTGATTAATGTAGCAATCTATGGTGCAGACCTGAGTCAATTAATTGCATAGCCTTATTAATGAGAAATAAAATTGGAATGTTTAATTAAAACACAGTAGAGACATTAAAACTTTTAAGCTGTGTAATTTGTCTCTGGACAATAAAAATCTTGCTACGTATTCAGCTGACATGAGCACATTTCTGTGGAAAGTGTATCATTTCAAAAGGTTTTCTTCACACCAATGCATCGGAGACTTTTTGCAAAGCTTTCAAAAAGTGTGTATTTTCTTTTTGACAGTAAGTGGGCAGACCCAGTCACCATTGTATCACTCGATTTAATTGGTTACAATCCCCGTCTTTGGATTGTCCAGATATCACTCCCCACTCAGACAAATGTAGTGGAGTAAAAAGTACAATATTTATCCCTGATATAATGGAGTAAAAAGTACAAAATGTACCGAATAATTATTTGCGAGCGAGCAGGTGAAAGCTTTGTGAGCAGAAGAGCAGTGATAGAAGTTGTGAATGGCTTTCAAAAGTAATATGCGCGACTGTTTTAGTTGCATGGGCGGGAAATGTCTACAAGCGTGCGAGTGGGTCTTATTTGTGCTCGCGGATATTGACATTGATTTGCCCTCGTAAAAGAGGCTTACACTCCGAAAACATTAGTACAGAAAAATACATATTCCTTGTTGTGTTAAGTGCCACATTTTGTAAGAAAAATATCATTTTTTTATGTTTACAGCTTCGTCGCTGCACAGAGAAATTCATAATTTGCCAGAGAAGCTTAAGTGAACCGTTTACCTGCATACAAAAAATGTTGAAATAGCCAAAAAAAACTTGCAGGGTATAATTCTGACAACAATTATGGGATCTGTGATTCATATGAAAATCGACACTTTTTCTCTTCAAGATCTTCGAGTGTTGACACTAGGGCATGCAGCCAAGTTACTTCTGAATTTGCAGGTATACAAGTTTTTGTTCTCAATTAAAGTGGCCATGCTTATCTTTGTACAATTTGTATCACAGATAAATACTTACAATTTTGATCAACTTTAAGTAAATTATACATTTTTGAAAAAAAGCAAAGAAAGTTTTTGTGGCGAACAAACACTTGTTAGATGAAAGGATGGGTAGAGACAGTTTGGCTCCCATATAGTATGGTCCCCTCTTTGATAGGTAGACATAACCCAAGGATGCCAAGAAGTTGTCTCTTGGGAATTTCAACACCTATTTGACGCTGTCATGACAAAAACAGAAGTTTTATGATATGGTAGCCTGTGTGTTGCAGTTGCAGTAGTTCACTTCATAATAAATCTTGACACTTCCTGGGCAAACCAATGCTCTGAAAAGCAAGTAATTTCCCACCTACTTTGCAACTCTACAGTTTTTAATCACTTTAAAATAGGTTACATATTATCTCCTGCTGTCCAGTTTAGCATTTAGATCCTAACATAATCTAGTCACGGTAAAATCAATCAAAACTTACAGACAGCAACAGTGGTCCTTCAATCCAAAAGCCAACCCTGAATTTACAGAGCAAAGCCAAGCATCCTGCCAATATTCATGGGAGTGGGCTGCTTTATGTCCCCAAACAAGATAAAAGAGGGGCGATTTATCAACACAGATTACGTCTCATCAATGGAAGATCAATGGTTGATTTGAACTTGCTGTTTTATGGTGGCCAAACCACAAATCACACAAGTGACTTCGGTCACATCCAGTCTGGGAATGTGATTTATTACCGAGGATTATATTGCAGTTCAACACAAGATCAGTGGTGATCTTTAACTTCCTCCCACATGAAGGCGGATGACTGGTAGTCGCATAGAACTGATTTAGTGCACTGGGTTTACATTTAATTTCATGGGTTTCATGAGGAGATATTTAAGAGCCAGGCCTCTCATCTGGCCCTAATCAGTGCGGCTTGTGTTTTAATACAGTCAGTTCGACCAAGTCCTCCACTTTCACCACAGCATTTCTCATGCCAGTTAAATTCAAGTATGGGAATGGAGGGAAGCAGGCGGTGTGTGACAGAAAGAGACTGTCAAGGAGGGTGTGTTAAAGAGTTTTTGTGCATGCATGCGTGCATGCATATAAGTAACCAAATGAGAAAAAAATGTGTGCTTGAGAAAGAAGTGGCCACAATTCATAAAGACACGAACGGTGTTAAAATCACCCAAAATCCTTCGGTCCCTTCTTAATATCTCCAGCGACCTCAGTGACCGTCATCAAGGATGGAGTTTAAGAGAAAGTTCAACCTGTCAGACACTTCAATACTTAAAATTGAATACAGGATGGAAGACTTATTACATTAGTCCGATGTTAGAGGATGGAGTTAGGGAGTTTTAATATTTTCCTAATCAGTTTTTAAGTACAATGTGATAGTTAAATGACTCCCAGAATTGCGGAGTGTTCAATTTGATGATGTACTGGATATTTTATCATATTTTCATTTTTTTTTTAAATCTGTAATTGCTGTGATATAATTTCAAATTTGACAAATGAGTGCACATTTTGAAGGCTTAAAAGCTGCACATTGATGGTGACTTTAACTTGGACAAACCAGTTAAGGCTATAAAGTCATGATTTTGTCATTACAAGTCACATTAAGCCTTACATTTGTTGATTCCCGCTGATGCTCTGTCCTTGTAACACTGATGCAAGGACACAAAGACACATACTCTTTTTTATAAGATAATTACTGGCAAACAATCAGTTATGTGTTACTCTCTCACTAGGAAGAGATACAAACCAGCAGGATGTGTGAAAAGCCTATATCGTACAAAACAGCAGGACAGGTAAAGTAGGGCCACAGTCTTTCAGTA
The DNA here is from genome assembly GCF_004355925.1 of Anarrhichthys ocellatus. NCBI lineage: Eukaryota > Metazoa > Chordata > Actinopteri > Perciformes > Anarhichadidae > Anarrhichthys > Anarrhichthys ocellatus. Next base: position 4,299,352 of record NW_022280046.1, read on the forward strand.
ATCTTATATTACTCCAGAAACACATTATTACGTTCATAATAAAAATATATTATACATACTTTTTGAGTGAGACTTTAATTTCCTCTTTCCATTTGTGCAGGTCTGACAAAGAAGAACTGACAAGTAATAACGATGTAAAATTCCATATTAGAAAAGGAAGTATGGTTGGAATACATTGTGCAGTGACTGAATGCAGGAGGTAAGAATATGCAAATACAATTGTTAGTCAAGACTGGTAAGAAATGCTGTACAGCTTAGCAGAAAGGAGGAAGTGTGATATTAATGATGGTACATATAAAAGAACCTTCAGTTCACTCCTGTACGGGCGTGGGAAAGATGTGGCACAGGAAAATGTGGGCGTTACAATAAACAAAGCGACACATTTCTCCCTTCTGATGGCGCTACATGATATAGGATTTGTTCTCTTCTGACTTCATCACGGTTTCAACGTTCAAAATGTGATAATAGCATCCAAAAATATAACATCAATACAGAGATTATTGACGAGTATGTTTTTATTGTACGGAAAATTATGTATATAAATCCACCCACAAGTTTACGCTAAACCTGATGACTTTATTCGTTCCAATATATTATAATTGTTCATGTGTTCATTCCAAGTTGTGTACGGTTCAGTCAGCAAAGAAAATATCACTAACTTTCTCCACAGAGATAAAAAATGTATCTTGTTTTGCCCTGATCTTAAAGGTCATGTTCTTGATCATCTGATGTAGTCAGGTCATTAAATAGAGTAGAGAGCACAAACCATTTCTCCACATTTTCATAGTTGACATTTGATGATATCCCGGTCCAGGACTTTTCTGGTCCAGTAGGTCTTGATTGATGATGCAGACCTACTGGTATCCATTTATTCTAGCTGGCTGCCGAATTCCATTCATTAAAAGGAAGATGAATGACTGGAAAAAGACAGTTGATGGCCTGGCTGGCAAGTCAACAAAAACTGTTTGCCAAGGACAGTTGGGCACAGCTGAGCCTTTCATGGTCACAGCAGCGACAGCAAATCAAATTTTCACACTGTCATGTTTACCAACCGCTGTGACTTTGTTTCATAAAGCTATGATGAAGTGCACAGCGGACAAGAAGTAAAGTCATGCAAATCCTTCCAGTTTGTTTTTTGTTATCAAAATGACATGAATAAACATCTTAGAAAAAGTGACTGGAGAATGGTTGCTTTATGGAGAGAGATGAAGTGAAGGCCAGCTTTGATTTATAATTGTTTGAACACATTATTGCTACTTTGACGTGTGCTTTTCACCTCTGCAGCATCCAATCAATCTTCAGAGTAAAGCAATAGTATGTAAAATTACACGACAAGCATGTATTTTTGTTTGTACAAAAACTAAAGCTCCTGTTCTTTTAGCGGATATTGCTTTTCAGAGCAGGCAATCAGCAATGTGCAATGTTAAAAATGGACTTTGAGTTCCTGTGCCTGTGGTTCCTTATTTCCTGCAGTTATTAGTTTGCAAAATGAACTTAAATCAGCTGAACAAAAAGAAAAGGAAGATGGAAAAGGTAAAAACAACAAAAGGTTAACTAAATTACTTCAAATTGTCAGTCAGCTTTTCAGTCAGAAAGCAACTCGTGGCTTTATGATGCATTTCCTGCTAGTATGAAACTTACTAGCCAGAGTGCACAGAAACACATGAGACCTTCTTACCTGTGGTGGTGTTACAAATGGTTACATTTCCACTTATTCCCTCGTGTTTTACATTTAGCTTTTTTTTTTTTCAGTTGACATCCATGTGTTCACTGTGGTCCACCTTGCCAGTATGTTATTTTGGTATTTATTCCCGATATTCAGCATGGACACCTCTTATTCTCCTGCGGATATTTAACTGTCCAACAAAAAGGTTTTGTCCCAGTAACCCATTCTTATCCTCTGTTGAACTCACTTTCTCAACATCAAGATGCAACTGTCTCTAACTAATACTATTACAGGATGTCAGAGGAGCCAAGATAATGCTCATGACCACCTACCTCTCACTCTCTCCATAGACATCCATACCCTCACATATCTGTCTCCCCTGTCGTTCACCTTTTCCCTCTCCTCTCCCCTAAACCTCAATATGTTGCCACCTCCACCCTGGCTGCCTGGAATGTCGTGAGGCCTACAGCGTTGCAAGCAGTCAAGAGAAGATGGGTTTTAAAGATAACCTCTTCCACTTTCAATCGTCCTTGTCCTTCTCTGTATCCGCCTCAGCCGCCTAAGACATCATGGTTGATGTCACGGCGAAAGTTACCTCTGCAATCAACACTTTACTGCTCCCATCCTCTCTAAATCCAATCCTGTTCATCCAAACCAGCCATTCCTCCTGCCTGACTTTCTGCCAAACAGTTTGGCACCTACTTTGAGGAAAAAGCCTGACAACATTCAAAGCTTCTTTCCCTAGCCACCCTTTCACTTCCCCCCAATTTACTCTCTGTCTCCTCCTCTAATCCCACTGGCACTGACTTATTGTCTGTCTCAGGCTCGACACAGATGCCGTCTGCTCGCAGTTCTTCAACCCATCTATTCCCTCTTCAATCGCACCGCTGCTCCTCACTCTTGATGACCTGGAGATCTCTTGGTATGCACTCAGAGTTATGCCCTGTCCACATAGGAGAAGAAGCAGAAATGAATGACTTTTCCTTGCTGCAACTTACTTGCTGAACAAATGATCCCTGCCACATAGGGTGGAAGAGGCATAGTAGAGGCTTGGTTTAGTTTTTCAAAGTTTCTGGAACTTCCACAACATGTAAAAAGCAGCAATTGTGATCTTTTTGGCCATTGTTGATAAAAAATTGTTGGCATCTACATGGAAGTAAACCCCTGCTCTAAACACAGATATTTGCTTTGTGTTCGGTGTGAACACAGCATTATCAATGATTAAGGAGTTGTTTCAGCTCATTTAGAACTAAAGGTACAGTTTGATTTATGTTCTGAGAACTTGTTTTGTGATGATTACAATGGAGAGGTTTGGGGAGCAAAGTCCCCAATTAGTAGACCAATTAGCACCAGCAATCACTATGACAGATCTAAGAAAGACATCCACACAAACACATCTTGGCACAAATAATGCATTCTAAATCCAGCAGGTCAGACGTAATAGGGTCCAGCAAAAACAAATAGAACGATCATAATTACAACTTTTATTTTGAGGAAAAGTGCTACAATAACCAGTTTTTTGTTCACACTTGTCGTAACTTGTCTCACTTAAACTTCTGTCAAAAGTGCTGAAGCAATCTTGATAAGTTGTTGTGTTCACTCCATTTACAAAACCACAGATTGTTTGGGTGTCTACGGTCTGACAGGTAAATTCCTCTGACAAATGTCTGTCTCTCCGTACGGCTCCTGCTCGTAAATAAATGTTTGTTCTATCTGTCTCTCTTTGCCAGACTGCAAATTCACAGCAGTTCTATTTAAAACATTGCTATCAAAGTCACTGCTATCACACTCTGTGATGTAATTGCATAAAATATTCTCACTGCTATTAAATTACATTCATAATAGTATTATTCATAACACTTACTTCAGTGCATTTGGCTCCCCAACAAATAATGATATGATTACTGAAGCACGTGCACAGTAACGCTATTTAATAAATGTTGCCGTAATGACAAAATTCAGCAAATCAGAAGAACAACAAGCAGCAGCAGCGTTACCAGTACTATCTTAGCAGCTACAACTGAACCATTCTTCATTAGTTGTTCTGTAAATCTTATGCAACTCTAAGGATTTTTGTTGACAAGAGCAAACTAAACACTTGGATGAAATGTGCAGCATCGACTAAATAACTTCAAACAAGTTCATGCGTTTAAAACGACAATAACATTGTATGTTTAATGGGTTAAAGCAAGAAGGTCAGAAGCGCAAGTTTGCATGTATCTATAATTTAGTGATTCTTCCAGTATCTGTTGTTCACAGCTGCTGTGTGAATATCTTCTCCTTCAGATGATTAAATCCCGACTCACATCTCAAAGAAATGATATCAGGACGTTATTAATAGGTTTGAAAAATGTCTCATCCTAGGGAAAAGATACTGAAGCTTCACATTTACAACATGTTTTTAGTAAGCTCAGTCTGCCAGTAGTCTACTATACAATTACAAACAAGGGATTCATGACTCTTTTTTTTGTAGTTTTGTGCAAGTATGGAAGACGCGTGTTGTTGGCCTGTGATGATGATTTCACACATAAAACAGTTTCCACACCACCCGAAAGCATACTTCATTGTGCTTACTGGCCCCCTTTTCAATTTTATCTCTTCTTAAGTGCTCCACATTGGGACATTTCACCACTGGCCCATTCAAAAGATGTGTCCCAAAGTGAAACGAGCAACATAATACCCTCAATCCCTATCTTCTTCCAATTCCTTATATTGGTTTCTCAGCAGATCCCATTGAGAACCGAGACTTCTTTCACCCCAAATCACCGTGGTTGACAGTTTCATCCGAAAAACACGTCACTTAATGGAGCTAGCATCTGCAAGACTCAAAAGCACTTGGTCTCATGTCTTAACGCCTATTTTCTAGCTTTCTTATTCAGAATTATGCCTTTTATGGTGTATACTTCCCCATAGACCCAATATGTTGTTTTTCTCCCTAATGGGCAGTGTTCATTGCAGCGTACTCAGAAACCATGTCCCTCACGTCTGATCCAAAATATCTGTATCAGTTTCATTCCTGGGGCTTTTTAACTTATCCAATTTGCAAACGCGGCCCTCAGTGCAGCTGCCTCAGATCAGACACCAAATGTCTGTCTGGTGACATCAGTCGAGTCTCAGTCTATTCAGACACAAAATTACTTTTAGTGGGTCAGTCTATTCCCGCTGTCCCCTTTTCTTTCTCTCTTGTCTTCCTTAACTTTGTGTAACATGTGTCTGAAAGTGCGTGCAAAATGGCCATGCAGTTGCTGTCATTTATATATTTAATTTTTTCAGAGGTCAATAAGCTGGCAGTGATGTATAGCTTTGACTTTTAATTGAGTTTGGTGTACTCTCACTCGCTGCTCTTTTTTTTCTTTTTCTTGGTCAATTGCTCTCTCTCTCTCTCTCATGTACACCCACAATCACTCACTTAAGTGCATCTGTCTCTGTTACACAACCTCTGTCTCTCAGCTCCCATCATTTATTCACCTTTGCCTCTGACGTCTTCTTCCTCTCTCTGTCTCTGGCTGCAGCCACAATGCAGGCCTTGACGCTGAGTTTCCAAACTTCCCCCATAACACATTTTTGGGGATAACTACGCGTACATATTCCAGGTCTCACCCATGTCAGATATCAATATGAAATGGTAAGACCTACATGCAGAGGCATCAGTCCATTGCTTTTTTTCAAAAATGATCTCCCGCTTGTTTCCATTAGATTTTAGCTGTGCCATTTGAGTGTGACTAAACACTCCCCCAATACCAATCCAGTCAGCTGTCCCACTCGTTGAACTCCATGGTAACCCTGGCTCAGTCAAGATGCTTCTGGTGCCAAAATTATGAATTAAGTGTCTCAGAAATTGCCTCTTGAAAAGTATCTCGACTAATCTGAATGTTCAGTTTGTAAAGTTTTTTTGTTTTTTCTCACATCATTTTTAAACTCAAAGTATTCAGTGAGCCCCCTTGCCCTGTGTGTAACCATGCATTATGTTTTATTGTGATTTTTTTAATGTTTCCTTTAATTTGATGCCCATCTGGATATACACGTTTGCATCTCAGTGTGTGTGTGCTGCATCCATGCATAATGTGTGTGTGGACATAAAAGTGATGACAGACATATTTAACCCAATATACGATTTCTTAACCAATTTTCTCCTATCCATGTCAGCCACATGGACGTAACAGTAGAGACATGACCCAGAGAAGAGAGAACACCCATTACTCAGTTTTTCTGCAGAGGAATAATTATATTTTCTGAAACTTCAGTAACGTATTTTGCAAGTGAATAGAATGATGGACAAAGAGACAAAGGGGACTGGAGACGAGAGAGAGAGAGAGAGAGGGAGCATTTGACCACTTGATGATGACATGAATCTGCTTTGGGTGTTTCTGTGTGTGCGCGGCAACATTGAAGAGAAATGAAAATACAAATTGAAGAAACTTAGGACTCTAAAATTGCCTTCTTTGCCCCCATGGAGATTTTCGTCTACATCGTATTATTGTTACTTCCTGTAGCATTGTGCTTTGCCTTTATATTGTCTTGCCATACCTCTCTATTTTACTCTGTCTCTACTGATTTTTCTGTATTTGTTTCCTTCTTTCCTACCCACCTCATTCCATCTGTCTCTCTTGTTCATATTAAACGGAAAAAAAATATCCATGGTTAGGCATGAACAACAAACAAATTGGACCAGGAAAGAAATGTACACACTAAGACGGGCCTTAGTTGTCACAACACGAAAACAGGTCTCCTGGTTGAATGTCCTGTTCTTGTTTGACCCAATCATCTCCTCTTCCACCCACCGAAAGTAATCTTTCTCACTACGTCATTAGCTCTGACCGTTGCATAGTCATGTGGATGCATTTCATTTGTGACTCGACCACAAAAAAGGCATCCTAATTCACTTTCCATTGGCATTGTTTCCATGTTACGGACAGTAACTTTAGCACATTACATGCCACCGCTTCATCCTGCCACATAAACCTCAAGTGAACCAATTCAGAATCTTGCTAAAAATCACCTTGTAGTCTGACGATAAACTGTGGTGAAAGCTAATATTTAACAATGGTGAAGGCAGAACAAAGATTGAGTATATTAAGTTAGCTCAACCTGTTTTAGGGCAGTTCTTTTGTAAAACAATTATATTTTTATTCCTTTCAAAATAGTTATCAATCATGACAACAATCATGACAAATAAGTGTACTTCATTTTTTCAAAGATAATATTTCTTATTAATTGTATCACTGTGTGTACTTTCATACAGTGTGTATGTGTGTGTGTGTGTGTGTGTGTGTGTGAGAGAGAGTGTTAGACCTACAATCTGATGAATATCTCATTTGTGTATCCGCCGTATTGTGGCGGCAGCATGGCAGTTCTCTTGGAACATGTCACCCTACTTCATTACACCACTCTTTTAGAAAGCCGATTAGAAAATCTGTTACAATTGCAAATGGAACCCATTATGTCTGGACGCAACCGCAAACCTCGTTCCTAATAATGAGTCACATACCAATAAAACACATGGACCTACCACACTCAGAGGACTGTTCGAGTTAAAAACACACCCTAAAACTAAGTAAAAATCCACTCCAGAACAACAGAAAAACACCTTGGAGGTAAAAAAAAAAGTTCAAAGGTCTAACCTGGAATGTCATTAAGCCATAACATCTGGGATTTTGAGAATGAATTCGTTCACTCACTTTGTGGAAAATGACATTGCAATGATACAAAAGCAATATTTGTGGAATCTTAGCTTTTTCATCAAGCACCTGAAACAAACAGGTATCTCATGAAAGGGTTTTATCGACAAGAGAACAATCACACCACAGCAATTAAGTGGTTATCTATTTCACCCTCGGCATTTAAGTAACCTCTATGATGTCATGATGGTGTAATACCAGACTCTCTCTGGTTTCCCTCAATCGATCTTTAATCTGACAGCATAGATTATACTGGGTAGTTCCCCCCTTACAGAGCATCGCACACAGTCAAGTCACCACAAAAAAACAGATGGATACACTCATAAACACCATGGTCTAACTCTATGAGGGAGTTTCCAGATAGCAGATAATTATCCGTGTAATTTATAACTGGTGCGCGCAAGCATGCGGAGAATGAGTTCGGGAATAAAAGAAAGAAAGTCATGGAACTAAAGGGCTTGGCCCATGTTTTCTTTCCTCTATCAAAATGTTTATAATGGACCGAAACACAGTTAAACCTGTCTGCAGCCACTGTAGATCTCTGTGCAAATTAATGGTGCATCAAAACCGATGCAAAAGAGGATTTATGACATCCAAATGTTTGAGTGTATCAGGAACACATGGAAGTTAGAGGCTTTGGATAGCTCTGCCTTCACTGTGGTGCAGACAGATATATGTTCATGTTGGCATACACATCTTAGAGGAGCATAGATTTAGAGATCCACAAATATGAAAAGGCAGATGTCTGAAGATTTTGAAAAAGAGATAAAGGCAAAGTTTAACTTTAATGATATACATATTTTAGATATTGTTTTCATATGTTTGAAACCAAACCCTGAGAGATGTCAAGCAAGACAGTTTAAACTGCAATATATAATGGCAGTATGGGTATCTATGGTCAACATTGGTGTTTTCTTCCCATTCACACATTGTTTTTGGCCTTTAGAAGGACATTGCATTGATTCAAGTGCAAGGTGAGTCTTCAGAGAAGTAATTTAACACAGTCACTACAGGCCTTATCTCTATAAACACATCCTGCATTCGTTTGCAGAATCTGTAGGTAAGGGGACAAGACTTTAGTATCGGATGTGTTCTGGTTTCCGTTTGTGGTCCGAGTAGTATTCGATCATGTTGGACTGGGCTTTGGTTGCAAGTAGGTCAACAGTCCATGTGGTGAGTAAAAAAGGCAGAAGCATCGGCCGAAATACAATCTGGGAACGTCATCAGCTATCGTCTGACATTGATTTAGCTTTTTATTGGTTTCAAATGGGTTCCGAGATTGCTACATGCCTAACACCAAACCTCACCCTAACTTTAACCAGCAATTAACTTTGTTTTGTTGATGTTAATTAACTACAACCAACATTGACACCAAGCTGGGTTTAAAGGTGGTCAGTAATGGCTTTAAAGCTCGCTGGGATATTGACCGTCCTGAAAAGGAAATCCTACATTTATTAGAAATAATACATTTTTGAATTTGATGGCAAAAACTATCCCCAAACTTGTTCATTTGCGACTGGCAGAACATGTTTCCTTTGCAGATATATAGATTTAAGAAAAGACAGTTTTTAGAAAAAGTCAAAACCCAAACCCAGCCATTGCTATATCTCTTATACCTGGACAATGTATTTGGGACATGAGAACAATCTAAAGCAGAACTAGGGGGTTTCGAGATGCTTAAAGTTCACATTGTTGTTACGCTACATGGTTACGTTAATAATTGAACACAAACCATGATGTTTACTTAACTTTAACCAAGTGATTTGTTGCCAAAACCTAACCAATTACTTCACAATGTTAACTATATGGCAATGTTTTTTTTCTGCAAGCATGAAAAGAGCCTGAAATCAAACAAATTTAGGAATCATATTTTTTTTTATTCAGAACATTGTCATTAAACGTATCCTGTGCTTCACAGAAACGTATGATGCCACCATTTTTTTAATGGCAGCTGAGTTGCACAAGCAAGACTTGTGAAATATTTGAGCAGAGATCTCGTTTACCTTGGAGCCCAATGTTTGTCCCCAGATGATCTGTGAGCCAACATGCCTCGTGTGACGTTACAAGACTAATACCAGTACAACTTTTATTAATCACAGTACACATTTTAAACAAGATGTCCGACCAAACAAACAAATAGAGTACACACGTAAGTTTTTACACAAACAATGTTTTTTTTTAATAAAATGAATGGTCAATGCATACAGTCACACACAAATTAGCCGTATTTCTGGTAATCCGATCCATGTTGAATCATTAAGCAGCACATGATTTAAATCCACAGTCTTTTTCTGTATATTCCACAGGAGGAAGTATGGGTGTGGAACAGGGTGTTGAATGGGTGAGCGACATGTTGGACTTTACTTACGCAATCACATCATTTCCAATGAACTCTAGTTACACCCAACATGGAAAGTCAATACAGATTAATAGCAGCTTTCACTTCCTCCTCTAGTCATGCTGTCTCGCTGGATTTCTGGATATTTCCTTACTTTCCATATCCCTCCCCCACACATGTAGACACACTCTAATTGCAAAAAAATACATCTTTGCTAAACAAGTGCCAAAATACATACGCATAGTGTGCATAAACATATTAAGTCCAGGCAAGGCAAGAAAAATATATATATACAAACATACTAGCATCTCTAATTCACACACACACACACACACACACACACACACACACACACACACACAC
>NW_022280046.1:4309406-4345035 GCF_004355925.1 Anarrhichthys ocellatus
CACACACACACACACACACACACACACACACACACACACACACACACTAGAGTATAATCTTGCTTCTCCGAACGATATTGAGAACAACACATATAATATATGCAACAACATATGGCAAAATGAATATATTAACATCCACATTCTTGATGTTTGTCAGTTGTATATTTATCCTTGTGCCGCCCGTCCATTAGCAGAGACCTTGTTGACAGAACAACAGCCGCATAATTAGGTTAGCGTGTTCAAGACTCTGCTATCATAAGCCACCGGCTCTCTGATTACCATAACAATTTGCATAATTCTTTCTTGATTACATAACATGGAGATGGAACCTGTAGCTGGGGGCATGCTGTAAGTGCCAAGACGCGATTAGTCAAATGTATTTCAATATCAATTAATGACGTTCATTAAACACCATGATCTCAGAACATTTGCTTAATAAAAGTATTTGTTAATATTGCAGGCAGATGGAGTGGAATGACATTGTATAATTATACCTTTGACTGGAGTGTAGGATATCATCGGGGAGGCTCTCATTGTACATTCATATTGTTGATCTCGTCAATGCAATGTATTACGCTTTTTGACACAATATTAATGTAAGTTGGAAACGTTATAATTGCATGCTCTGCAAACTGTAAGGGTTCTTACTTATTGCTGACGAGAGCATCGAGTCCTCTGACAACGTGTTCAATCAGTAAGATTGATTTTTTTACCTGTAAAAAAAATTAAGACATCAGCTTAACAGGATTGTTACTTACTGTAGATGTTGTGTTAGTTGTCCCACGATACTGAATTCATGTTATCAATCATCTTGTATTGCACAAAAAAAAAACCTGGACCAGACAATATAATACGATATCAACCGCATTTGCTTGTTGTGGACAAGCGTGGAAATACAATGAAAAATAGCTACCGTCCGAACAGTAAATGAGCACTCAATCATGCAATTTAAAGAGGAGTAAATTACTTAATTGGCACAAAATGTAAAAGCACTCTGGCTGATTCAGTGATGTACCGGGTGCACTAAAATAATTAAATTCACACAGTTCAATGAAGTGTATTCATCATGATGACAAGGTAGAGACCTATTTGAAAACAAAACAAGCCTTTTAAGTACATACAACATTGATGTATATGAACACAATTTATAATCTCACGTACATTCAGCTATTTATCACTATGTGCTTTTCGACAGTGTGAACTACAGTTATTCATATTATATGTATTTTGTGTTTGATTAATTTGTTCCACAGTAATGATTTACCTTCCTTTCTAAAAGGGACATCTTCTGATCTGAACACTGCAGCAGGAGATTATTCTCCAGTGTACGTGGCAAACGGTTCATTTAGGGGGAAATTTTACAAAAAGATTGCACGGCTTTTGTGGCTGCTAAACCTGCACAAGTAAGACCCAAACAAACCGTCAAAGCAACCGCAAGGGGTGAAATGCACCCCTAACGGCGCCACCAAGCAAAAAGTGTCTTGGTGCTCTTGTGCTATTTGCGTGTATTTACACAAATGAGGTCATATTTATACATTTGGCGGAAAATCATCCCCTTTCTATGCAAATGAGCCTTATTGCAAAAACAGTCCAATTTCCAAAAATCAGTGCTAATAGCCGCACGCAGTCACAATTATTATCGTCTTCAGGGAGTGGATGGAACTGAAGCACATTTATATGGGGTTTCACGTCCAGACTTTCCAGTGATCAGTGATGAATGATAGTTTTTTCTTTTGCCCTTGACTGACCCGAGCCATCACTGCTATACTGTTGCATGTTTCCAGTTGCCAAATATCTTAGTGTTGTGATCACTTTCATTTCTGGCATTATACAGTTATTGCATTGGGTGGGAGATGCGAAGGCATCGCTGGTGAGATGGACCACAAACATTGTCCCTTCACAATCTTATCTGCAGTGTTTCATTTACTCACTGTCATTCAGCGTTTGGAGAATATTTATCCCATCACTTTGTCTTTTCCTCCATCCACCTTAGGGGATTTCTTAAGGGCCAATCTGCTTTGTGACTGACTTTTATCTTTACTCGGATCTTATCTTAACTTTAAGGAGAAATTTTAAGAAGATGTCATAATTCTATGTTTTTTTTATCTCGTCACCAGGAGTAACTTTTTGTACCATAAAGAATATGCCCCCTGATAAGTACAAATCTCAAATTACACTTAGTTTGACTATCAGTGGGTAGTGCTTTGACTGATATAATTAGAGCTACAGTATGTAAGGCAAGTTTATTGTAGCTGCAGTCCTTCATCAGTAGGCAAATCGGCTCATTATTACAACAAAACATTTCCCAGAGGTTGAAAGCAGCTTATTATCAACAGACATAGTCCGCCAAATGAAAAAACTAAACGAGCAGCAATGGCAGAGTTACCATTTTCAAATCTGGCACAAAATTAACAGCAGATCTCCCGTTGTTTTTAAAAGAAAACACATTGGATTTGACTGTCAATCCCTCTTGCCTATAAGTGCTAGTGAACTATGACAATAACGTTGTTCATGTAATTGTTTTCTTTTATGAGCATGTTGTGCACGCAGTGTTGGAGACTGACTTGACGAATCATTTCCACATGACCTCACAGGGGTGCTGTGGTTACCTTGGGCTGTTCTGTGTGGAGTTTGCAGGTTCTCCCCGTGTTACCTTGGGGTTTCTCCAGGTTTGATGGCTTCCTCACACAGTCCAAAGACATGCAGGTTAAATTGCACAAATTGCATGAAAGGTGGGCCAGCCCTCTCAGCTCCAGAAATGTGCTCATAAGACTATTGTTACATGCCCCCAAACTTGTGTCACCGAGGCAACTGTTGCCATTTTCTAATCTAGTACTAGTTGTCGTCAAGCCTTTGCACTCATTGTGTATACCTGTGGATAAAAGTGAGAGTCATGGATCCAAACCAGAAAATACAAATGTAATCTGTTACTCTTCAGTACTGATGGTGATGCAGCCGCTGATCTGATCTTCAAATGTCAGCTTGTTCATTATTAAACCAAAGGGCTGTGATCCTACCTGTCATTTCGCTGCTTTTGAAGGTCAGCAGCTTAAAGAGTAACCAGCTGAATACCTGACACAAATACACTCACAGACACAAATGCACACATTAAAACACTTTCAACGCCCATTCAAGCGCACATACATACTTCCACATGAGCACACAGACACAAACAACTCCAAATGTCTGCTGTCAATCACTCCTGCTTATCTCGCTTTCTATGTTTAGCCCTTCATATGATTCCAATATCTGCAGACTTCAATTTGAAGAAAGTGCATCTAACCTACTGTCCAATTATGCATGAGGTTAATACTTGGTATATGATATGAAAAGGGTCCACAAACAAATGAAAGGCCACGTATTCAAGTGCCCACACCTGAACTCCGGTGCCTGCATGACCCTAGGCCTCTGATTTAAAAGCACTATATATGCATTTTTAAATTCAAAGATTGCCTTTTTTCCATTTGTCTTTCACTTGTCTCATTCTCCATTTCTCCCTCTGTCAGATCTTTATAATGAGTGCCAGTAGCCTTGAACCTCCCCTCAATGAACTCCGTTCTCCTCTCTCTTACTTCCTTTTTCTTCCATCATACACAATTCAGCAGTGAGGAAGATCGCGCAAAGGGAAGGGTCAAGGACTTTAACTGTCATTAGCATTTAGATTTGAACTGGTATGAGGTATGAGGTGGAAAGATTTTCAAGTGGTGAAGAGAAGGAGGGCGGATGGAAAGCAGTGCAGTGATACATGGCAGGAACGGCAATATGAAAAGAGAGACACGACAAAGGGCGATAAAGCTGTAGCTAAAACTTATTTTTCAAGCAAATCTGTATAGGAAGCGTGTGAGAGGCATAAAGAATAAAGCGATTTGAAAAATAAGATTGAGTGACTGGATGAGAAAGTGGGATTCAAGGACAGAGGCGTGGAGATCTGTATGGATGAGTGGAAAATATATCGTGATAGGCAGATGGGGAGGAGAGAGAGGATTCTCATCTTCGACACTTTCATCCTATTATTCGGTCACCAAAAGGAAATTAGAGTATGTAGAGAGACAGAGGGAAACATTTTAGATGGAATATGTTCTATAGCTCTATTATCCTGTGTAGTCCAATATCTGGAGCATGGTGATGGAGACAAATTCCATTGTATGTTCTCCAGATGACCATGCTTTAAAATTACCGGACAACACTTTGCTGAGGGAGTCAAGAGAGGCTCAGTAGGAATGGAAAAAAAAGTATTGAAGAATGCTCAGCTGTATATATATATATCAGCAGTGTATTCTAATAAGTTAACAAGTGATAAGGAACGTAACACATTCATTCATTATTCCTGTAGGGATGCACCCAACATTGCGACTTGAAGATGTCGGCATTTTGGCTAACATTATGCCGCTGTCTCTCGTGCTCTTTTCCAAGCCGCTAGCTTCAAGGGAGTCAGATGAGTGTTGGTCGAATGTATCCTGGTGTTTTTCAAGCCTGCCCTCTGACACATGCACGAAGCCATAATGTGACTGCTGCAAACCCAGTCCAGAACCTGCCTGCTTCAGCATGTGTTGATGGTATGGTGGCTGCACAATGTGTGGTTCGCTGCCTGATCTTCTTCCATCTGTATTAAGGAAATAATGGGTTAAGAGCCAAAGGGATGTTTCATCTTCATCTACTCTGTGGGATGAGGTTTTGTCAGTGGAGGAAATAAGAGATGTTGCTGATGGATACTTTCTCTGGGATATTTCGTTGTGAAAAAGTGTGTGCCATGTGAGAGTGATTTTGTTGATTGTGCAAAATAAATGTTCATGGCAGGGATGTTCAACCTGCTACGCACCAAGGCAGACTGTATGCATGTAACTAACAAACTCGTACCAACTTAACTACTCCACTATAGAGAAGGAAGCACTCTCTCTTATTTGGGGCCTTCAACATATTCAGATTGATAGAGGTTCTGGAAATGGTTTATTGGTGGTATATATTGACCGCAACCCCTTGACATTTCTGTGTTCGCTGCACTGTCCATATCAGCAGTTAATGAGGTGGATGTTATAAAAGGCAAGGATAATGTGGTAGCGGATGCTCTGTCTCAGGCTCCGTTTGCCTAGCTGTTAATTGTGGGTTCATTGTACTTTATCTGTCAATCTTCTGTTACGGTCTTTCTTATTAAGAGGTCTACTCACCTGACTCATACTTCTCTCTCCTCTCTCTTGAGGTACATTGCCCGTTGTGTGAGAACAGCAGCTTTACTTCAGTTGTCTTTTGGTTCCTTTTTTGCACCTTAAACTAACACACTGCCTCTTGCACACCTTACACTACTGATTCCACTGATACTCAAACTCCATGCTTTGCCTATGTTTAGCATTTAGTTAAGTTGCTTTTGTGAAATAAATTATTTTGTTAAACCATACAATTATCCTAAAATCACCCAAAAATGTCTGTCACAATTGTCATGGTCATGCTTCAGTTACTATATGCTATTTTGAGTTCTTTCATTTTACTTTTGTCATTCAATTGTTATTTCATCAAATTGGTATTTCTTGTTGATATTGTTCTATGACTGAATCAAATAAAATCAATAATAGTTATTGTTTATTTATAGGGGCAGCTTGGTGGTGCAAAAGCGCTCCATTGATTTGATACATCTTTTAGTGTAAAAATGTCAGAAAAGAGGAAATATTCAGGTTCACACATGTACAGAATAACTTGTTTTGTCTGATCAACAGTCCAAAACCCAATGACGTAGATTTTGCCAACATAGGAGACCAAGAAAAACAGCAAATATTCACATTTGGGAAACCTGGAACCAGTGAAATAATTATGGCATATACTAAATAAATTTGCCTTCTCAAAGGATGAATTGATGATAAGGAAATAGGTTAATCAACAAATTGTTTCGAGAGTACCTATGGATGTTTGGCAAATGCTCTGACAGATGTGGAAAAAGGGATTGAGGAGTAACGGAAAGAAAGAAACTTGCTGTTTTCTTTCAGCCGGCTTCATGGCTCTCTCAGGTCCTAGGGTATGTTTGTTTCAGATGTGAGCATCTCCCTCTGGGATGGGGCTTAACCTGGTGCAGTAACTCATCTC
Source organism: Anarrhichthys ocellatus (assembly GCF_004355925.1). Lineage (NCBI taxonomy): Eukaryota > Metazoa > Chordata > Actinopteri > Perciformes > Anarhichadidae > Anarrhichthys > Anarrhichthys ocellatus. The sequence goes on from NW_022280046.1 coordinate 4,315,479, forward strand.
TGGCCTGTGTCTGCTCACAGTCACTGTGTCAACCTGACTTCATGACTGGGTGCTTCCCATAATACAAGTAACTCTTTTCCTTCATCCTTCCTTTCTCTCTCCTGCTCTGCTCCAAAACTGACTGACATGTTTGGTATGAAGCTTATTACCGCTAAACTTATTATCTCTATATAGTCATTTTGCATTCCTGAAAAAAATGGGACATTTTGAACATCTTTACCAGCTTTGAAAAAAAAAAAAATGTTAAGTGAGACTAATTTGAAACACTGTATCTCATTTAGCCTTGGCCTAACTTGAAGGCCATGTAATGGTTATAGAGCAATTTCCTGCCGGCAAACAAGGACATCTACGTAGAGGTCAGAGTTCACAGATAATCTAATTCTTCTTAAATACAATTAACAGATTTGCAAGATAGTGTCACACTGAATGTATATATCCGTGTGTGTTTGTGTGTTTCAGAGAGAGCTCAAGACCGACAGCATGCCTCCACCTGTTTCTGATTTAAATGCCCTGATACAGATCTCAGACTCGTTTTTACTCTCTTGGACTCTCTCGGAAGCACGAGGGAATGAGCTGTGTGTTTGGCATGTATGTCTGCAGTGGAGATACTGTGTGCGCATGTGTGAGCGGTTGAGCATTCCTCCTTATGAATGCATCTCTTGCCTGGTGTGTGCACATGCGTGTGTGTGTGTGTGTGTGTGCGCGCTTGTACACTTGAATCAGTATGTGTGTACTCTTTTGGTTGCATGCTGCTATAAACACATGCGCGTGTCTGTGCAGAGCCTTCGGCGGGCAATGCTTTAGACTGAATCACACACACCTGTGTCTGCCCCAGTGAACCCGAGTTGTGTAAAGCTTCCTCGCTGTATCTTTCACTTGCCACGAATTCAGGAAGTTGCACCAAAAGAGTCTTTGATGTTTACAATTTTGTTTAGTTTCGTTGAGAAATTTAGAAGTTCACTAAAAGACGTAACGTGATTAAAATACCACATCACAGAAAACTTATTCTAAGAAGCAGAGGCGTCATACTCCATTCAAGTTTTTGAATTCAAATTTCTCAACACTCACTGGGTCAAAGTCCTGTGTTTGTTCGACCCACCCTTTTCCCCCAACCTCCGCCTAACTTGGATTCCTTAGAAACATATTTGTGATACATCGAAAACAAAAGTAATTGACAATGCAGTTCTGTTGAATGGGAACTTAATGGTAAAATATAACAGGTTGGAATGAAGCTTCAAACTATTCGGTACAGCCCTGTTATAAAGGAGTAAAGACATGTAGCTCTATTGGGTTCTCAAACATAAACCATTCTTTTTTACAGTTTGATGGTTTAAAAAAATAAAGCAAAATGTTGAATGATTTTATCTGTTGCCATGATGGAAATAACAAGGAGGGAACTCTGAATGTAAAGAAACAGACGTTAAATCTTGGAAAACCACAACACAGACTGAACAAACTGCAATTCCGTATTGAGATATTGTTCCTGTTATTTGAACTCTAAAAGTATCAAACAGGCAGCACAGAGGGCCATTTGACTTGCCTTCACGATGCTTGAATTGTTTGGTATTGAACTTTTTCAGGTTTAGTGGAATGTTAAATTGAGTGTATGTCACATTTCATTCCACACCGCCAAACCATATCAAAGTGGCCATTTGGCATGGCGTACTGCATATCCAAGCTAGAGTGTTCACTCTGTTGGTGTTTTTGACTGTCACTGATGACACTGACTGTCACTGAGTCTGTATGTCTGTGCATGCACGCATGTACATATTTGTTTTTTGACTGCGGGTGTAGTGGATGTTTTTTTTTTGTGTAATTCTGTGTATTTTCAAATGTATTTGGGAATAAGTGTTTATGTCTGAGTGTTTGTTTTTTGGCAGGTGTGTGCATATATGTGTGAGCATTTGTGTATGTGGGCGTATGTGTGTATGATAATGTGTTCTACTTCCAAAAAGTAACTCCCCTGAGGCTTGTAAATCATGACGGGTGTCTGAGAGGAGATAAACACACAGTAGGATGAGAGGCTCCCAACCTGTCGGGAAATATGTGCGCTCTGTGTATGTGTGCGTTCTCGTACTGCCGTCTTTGTGAGGACCAGTTTGAGTTGTGAATGTTCAGTATGATGACAATTTCAGAAAGTGAGGGCATTTGGGACAATCCTCACCGCTTCAATGGATGTGTGACAGTCAGGACTGTGTTTTAGGGTTAGTTTACTTGAGGATGAGGTGTGGGGTAAGGTTGGGGCTAGGCACCTATTTGGGATGGTTATGGCGAGAGAGGTACGTCAATGCGGGTCCTCACAAGAACCGAAAAAACATAATGTAAGTGTGTTAGTTGGGGCACGTGTGTTTGCGTGGGCAAAATTATACAAAATACTATGAAATACTGCAATTTATGTTGATTATGGTTAATTCTTTCTTTGACTTCTTCTGTTTATAATTTGCATCTTCCCTATTATATGTCTGCAGTGGTGGCTTTAAAGCTTCAACAGATTTTAATTAGATTACAGATGATGATTAAGATGTTATGGTTAAATTACAAATACTCAAGCTAAACAGTGGGGCTAAATGTACTCGCTAGCTGGCGGCAGTCTGAATGTGTTCCTCCAGCATCCACACCATCCCTCAGCATCATGTTCAGTTGTAATGGTTACACAGTACCTCTATCAAGTGCTGGGATGTTTCAGTCATATGCACATGATGACAATTATGTCCTGGGTTTTTTCAAATGGTTTCCTGCCTCTTTAAGCTGTTTATTAAAAGGCATAAAACAGCAAAACAGACACATTTTGTAGGGTTATAGGGATAAGATGTAAGTACAGAATGGACCGCGACATATACAATCCCTTGTTGAATCCGTGGTAGTGGTACGTTTTTGTTTGGATCAGAGATTCTGTCTGTAAGGTCAGGGCTAAGGTCAAGCACATGCTTTGAGTTACTGCGCACGGATAAAATGTCCTCGTATATCTCACTTAATGATTGTATACGTGGTCTCTTGTATGAATTTGTTCTCTTGGCAGCAAGCTGTCTCATCCATCATACAGCTCAACTCCACATCATTCATTTAAAAAAAAAAAAAGCCTCCCTATGCGCAAACTAAAGTTGTTTTTCCTGGGGAGAAATGATAGTCCATCTAAATGGAGGGAGCCCAAACTTTCATTATGACTTCAGATAAGCAGGCGGCTGAACCTGTAATGTAGTTTTGAGTTACAATGTGAGGGATGGGGGGCTGTGGGAGCATTGTAAAGAGCCTAGTAAATCACTAATATGTACTGCAGACTTTCTACACAGTCTGCTACAGAAGATAGCCGTATATTGGCAAAGTCGATTTAGCCTTAGGCCAGATATACATCCATTATCAATGGTATTGCTACTGCAGGGCTTAATGGACTTCGAGGTTGCAGACTTTCTCACTGCAACCTGTGAAGCAAATATGGTCTGAAAAGTGGAGGGAAGTATAGCAGGTGTATATTTTACTGGAAAACAACTGCACCAAACCTCTACCACTAGTCATCCATGACATTCACCAACCTTTATCTCTAAACCTGTCTCGTGAATTCATGATGAGGGAGAGTAAAATAAATAAATACAAGTAAAAATAACAAAAAAAACAAACACAGGTTAATACACAATCGAGGGCAAATATAAGACACATGTGCAGTACGTCTATGCATAATTATGTATATTATATAATAATTTAGCAAATATTCATTTTGTATTATGATGGTATTGGCAATGTCCCCTTTTAGAAATGTATTTTGTAAGTTGATACTAAAGATCATCACACCAGTGTCAACATACTTGTGTCCATTGCTTTTTATTTAAGCTCACTCACCTTGGATACACCACTGTCATATTTCTCAAATAATAAATTAAAAATAAACAAAAAGATTACACAGAAAAACATTAAACAATTGACAGTACTCTGCTTTCACCTGAGTAATAAAGCTTCCAAGTATCATTGTATTAAAACATGTACATCAGTGACTAAGATGGCCAATCGTCCTTGAAATAAAATGAACAGAGTAAATGCTTCACAGGATTTGACAAAAAAAGGATCCAGCATCTAAAGCTTAGCCATAAATTAAGGCTTATTTTTAACTAAAACACTATCTCCAAATGCGAGAAAGATGTCTGTACAGAGCAGGGAAATGAAAAAAGTTATATAATGCATTTTAACCAAAACCATCTAAACAAAACCAGACATATGTTCTCTCAAAGTAGAATCTGATCCCTTAATATCTTATGTGAAGCTCTCTAATCTTGTCCAGCTCCTGCCGTGCGTTTAAAAGGCAGGTGATAATGTCAGTCTAAGAGTCGTTGGCAGTACAGAGCAGTTATCCACCTGACTTCCTGTCTCACGAGGAAGTGGGCTGTCAGATCTGATCATTCTCGTGATGTTCCTTCTCTCTGAGGTCTCCGATGGCCTGGCTGTGACCCTGACCAGGGGGGGGGAGGGGGTCAAAAGTCACATGTTTCCCACCACTTTTTTTCTGCACTGCAACGGCGCAGCCATCACGTTTTTACAGTGAGTGTGTGCATGTGGACCAGAGACAGACTCAATTTCACTGTAGGAGTTGGAGATATGGATGGGCTGTCAGGCCAAGGTGGAAACAAGATGTTATGGAGAATCTGTTTCTGGTTAGAAGACATTTTCTCTCCTCCATCAGTTTTTTTCTTCCCAATCTCAATGTTTTCTGACAGGCAATAAAGCTGTTATGTATGGGTCTACAAAAACCTGAACTGATGGAGGAAGCATCCCTAATCAACTATAACATGCATGCCATGTCGTTGTATGGGCGGCATACTTGATATTGTAATGAGTCTCCTTGGTGAGGATTCAGCTAGGTGGATCTTATAGAGCCAAGTGGTCAGTTAGCTGAAGTACAGCCATCATTAATACCCAATACAAGTTGATCTAGGTATTCACCCTTGTCTCTTCTTAATAGAAATAATAACCATCAACAGAAACCAAACACTTTACATATAATACGTGAGAAAGTCAGTAAATATCAGTCGCAATCTAATGTTTTGTCATTTTAATATGCTTCTGCACTTTTAGACTTCATCAAATAGTCATCAGGGACATGAAGTCAATGTACCTCATATTAGATTATTACGTGGCCTTGTTGAAGAGTCCTTCACTGCCTTCGTTAAAGTTGAATGTGCCTCCATAGCATTGGTATATTTTATACCAATGTTGTATAATTACGATGAATCTATTTCAACCTCTTTCTACATTTGCTTTCAAGCATTCTGCGTCCTCCTCGCTCCTTGCCTTCCCTATCCTCTCCAAGCCCTCTTCACTCCTTGTTTTTTCCTCTCCCCACTTACGGTGTTTTTCTCTCCCCTCCCTCCATCCATACTCCATCTAAACATTCTTATATGCATTTCACTCCATCAGGTTCTCCAGCTAAGTAAGTTAATCTGGTGAGAAGCCATAAAAGCATTGTTTATGAACAGAGCAGTAAGTGCATTTTTGGCAAGATAAACCACCCTGATTTATTTTAAGGAGATCTCTGGGAGTAATACGAGGACAAAAACAGCCCTCCCCATTGCTCTATATGCATGTCTGTCTGTCTGTCTGTCTGTCTGTCTGTCTGTCTGTCCCCTCTTCCTCACTATTTATACCCCCTCTCTCCATCCATCCCTCTCTTTCTCACTCTCTCCCCTAATTTTCTGCGTCTCTCTTTCTGTGCAAAAACCCAAACCTCCCCCCTTCTGCCTTTTACTCTGCCTGTCATTCTGAGTTGCACACTCTCTCAGAGATGTATTGAAATGCCTTAACTATGTCGTATATTTTGCCTCCTACCTGACTTTTTATGGCCACTTTAATTCATCTGCAGGAGGCAGCCTATGTTTGGAAATATGCTCTGCAACAGAATGGGTTGTACCAAGTTACCCGAGTCCAGCGGTTATATTGTTTTATTTAATGCCACAAGTGGGCTACATAGCAGGTGGCCTGGCTGACCGGTGTTAACACGGGTGCTGGGGACAGGAGACTTCGTAGATAAGGGGGAACATATCTAGGTGTCCATCAATCCAGCTTTATAATATGATATGCTGTCAAAATAAGGAAGTCTGTTCAGGATTGTAGGTCAGAAATAGAGAAGCGATCACTTACCCACCCACACTGACCATGTATAACCCCTGCCTGAGCAACCAGCACACTGACCCTGAGTGAAACTTGTTAAGTTTCTTTGGTGTATATACAGTATATCATCATTTTGTACAATACAGAAAAAACAATGCATCAGTCTTGGATAAATGGAGCTTAAAAAGGCACCAATTGCTACTTAAAGTTCAAGTGTTTAAGTGATGACAGAGGCCACATTGTCTCCCCTCTGCAAATGACTGTAGGTGAAGGATTCAGGGGAACAAATGTCAAAAAGGTCAAATACATCGCCAAGAAGGCCATGGGTATTATGAGAGGAGGGGTAGCGAACAAAAGAACATAAGACAGGTGCATCATGGAGGCTGATGAGAGGGCAAGGGTGAGAAATGAGGGATGAGACGGAGGGTATGGAGGAAGTGAAGGACAAAAGGAGGTGATAAAACAAGGCAAGACTGGGGAGAAAGTAGAGAGCGTGAGGGATGAGAAGAGAGTGGCAGCAGTAAGGAGGAAAGAGGAGGTGTGGAGGTGAGGAATGGGATGAGGACATGATGGACAGAAAGGAGAGATGAAAAAAACAAGAGAGAGGGAGAGAAAACACCAGAGGCAAGGAAAGTTCGAGAGAACAAGGGAGGTGTTGGATTGAGAGGACAAGAGTGACAAAAGTAGCAGATAATGAGATACAGATGGAGGGAGTGAAGGGAAAGAGGGATCAAAATTACAGGGGTGATGAGAGACAGATGGGTGTGATGGATGGAGAGGTGGGAGGATGAAGTGATATAGTGTTGAGACGATAGTAACATGCCTCAGCCTCGGCTGTTTCCTGTAACAAAGGAATCCCCAGCATGTGTATGGGTGTGTGTGTGTGCTTGAGAGGGGCTAGAGAAGTTGAACTTTGATCTCATTAACATGGTTAGACTGACCTGCCAACCCGGACATGCCTGAACGTGTGCTCGCAGAGCAGCGGCAGCAGCAACACGGACATTTTGTACTCCTTGTGCTGCAATAAAACGTAAGATCAGAGCCGATCAAATCAGCAGTAATGGACACACGCGGTGCACAAACAAGCACATAAACAAAGAATCACACGGAGAAGCGAGAAAACATCACCAACAGATGAGAGCCAGTTGTCTTGTAGTAATTGAGCCCATATTCCGGCCTTGTAAAGTCAAGGACGGATAACATGTTCAAGGCAGATGTGGTTTGTTGAGGGTGGTTTTACTGTTCAAATCATTCCGCTTTTTTACACGCCAATGGAGATTCTGTTAAGGCGAAACCAGTTATGGGATCACTGAATCAAAGAATGCTTTGAAAACTGGATGTCAGGAGGGAAGAGGGATTAAGGGGTGATTAGGGAGACAATTGAGGAAGATGGATGCATAAAAAGGTGAGCACAAAGGAAAGAGCACTGTGGAGACATGTTTTTGATGAACACATTGACTCGGGATTGATTGGAAGGATGGGTAAATAGATGGAATGATGAAAGGAAGTAAGCAAGCTAAAAAAAAAGACTTGGATGAACATGATGCTGTGACTATTTCTCGGTATTTACATGTTTGCAGCAGAAAAAGCCTCAAGTATACGATCTCCGATTGTGTTGGTCTTTTAAAGTTGCCGTAAAAAAGATCTCTCTGTTTTGCATTCTGTTTCATTGAAGGAGTCCTGGGAGCCATCTGTTGCGACTTCAAAAAGTAGAGACAGCATGCGATTCCTTGTGTTATCAAACTTTGTTTAACACTCTCGGGATGCAACAGTGAGAGAGGTGTCAGGCCGAGACCAACGGAAAGAGAACGACAGCAAACAAAAAAAAAACGTGTTATAAAACATGAAACAAAAACAGCAGGGCGGAGAGAACACTTTTGTGGTCAAGTGAGAGGGTGGGACCCAGGGGGAGGGAGAGAGGGATGGAGGCAGATGGACAGAGATCAGAAAGATGGCACAGCAGCAAATTGATGACGATAGGGAAGTGGAATGAGAGCTAAAGCAGCAGTCACCATAGGAAATCTGGTAGTAAAGTCTGTTTAATTGTGATGGACAATTGCACCACTGTGGCTGCAGTTGGAGAGATAAGGGCTTTGGTGAGTCAAAGACAGATTTCACCCTGGTGGACCATAAAGATATATTGTATTGTATTGTTACCTTAAAACCATAGACTTCTGATCACTATTAGCTGAGCAACAGCAGCCAAAACATGGGTGCAAACATGATGTCCACAACAACAAAAATATAAAAGTTGGTGTTTTCATGGAAAGCATTGAACCTTTTATTTTTCAAGCGACTCTTTAATTACCATCCCAACATTCCCTCAGTCGTCTTAAGCACTATCATCACATGTTTCAAAAGCTAGCATTTCCTTCCTGTGTGAGGAGGTGCCAGTGTTTGGTGATATACTCATATCATGGCAGCCATACAACCCACAAAGAAATGAAGAGACTTTTGACGGATCCTCCCGGGCCTCTCTATCTCAGGCATTTTAGCACTAAACACACACGGGGAAGACGTTGGGCTCTCTGGCTGCAGCATCAACCTGATGCAAGAAAACAGCCGCTTTCTCCACAGCATTGACAACAGCGTGCCAGCAGCTGGACGCAAATGGAGACAACAAGAGAGCAAAGGTTGAGAAGATTTTACTTGTAGATGTCATGCAGGTCATGAATGACAAAATAAATACGAAGGCAGAAGAGGGACTGGGCCTCATTTAAACAGGCACGGCAGGTTTCAAGAACACAAAGTCAACTCAAGAGAAAACAATGACAAAAAAAAAAACCACGCTCTATATGTCCACAAACACTAATTAGGTTATAAGGTGCAGCTGGGGAGGCAGGGAACAGGTCCCAAGGGCTGATGAGGGGATGAGCCACAGGTGTGCAGGGCAGGGAAACGCACTCGGGGTCAGAAAAACAGAGGCGGGTTGAGACGGATGCAGAGGGCACAGCTTCTACTCTGATTTACAATTGACAGAGAAAGATCGATACATTTGTCAAGGACACTAAGAAGTGCGACCGAATAAAGCGTTGCAACAGTGACAGGAACTGCACCTACAGCACTGGTGGGCAAAAAGCGTCTTGCTCAAGGACACAACAGGGGGCATATTTGCCAATAAGGGCTTTGACCCTTGCTTCTTGAGTTGGGGGATGGAATACTTGCTATGCGATCCTGATACTGCAACTGCCAAAGTTTCTTTCTTTCTTGGTGACATGCTAATTACACGGAGAACCCTCAGTCTGTCCTTGCATCCTGGGACTGTCTGTCACCAGGATTTAGTGTTCGACTAATGCTGTTGTCTCCACCGACCATACCTGCCTTTACAGAGGAATTAAAATGTCTTGTTTTCCTTTACTAGCTGTGCACCCAACAGTATATAAATTAGCTCCTCCATCACCAGCTGCGATATAAAATACTGCTTGGACGTTGACCCATTACTAGATTAAATATTAAAATATAAAGCCTTTGATGATATAACACGATGACAAAGAGTACTTTTGTTAAGTACATTTTTCTCACGATACCAATACTCTTCCTCAAGTGCACTTTGAAAACAGGATTTGTAATGAATTGTAAGAATACTTAAAAAAAGTAAAGATAGTACTTCTTCACACATTTGTCTTAACAAAGAACAGAGTAACCTGTAGCCTGGTTAAGACAGAGTCTTGGTAAGCCAACACAGCTGATTCCTCATAGATGCCCGCGTTGTGTCCTTGGAGATATAAATACATTCATAAAAAAGACAAGTTTCTCGTAAGAAGTGGTAGAAACACAGTCACTGCCAGGGCCAATCACCCGGCACCAGCTGCGCGGACTCGGGCATGCCATTAGCATGCCTCAGGATTGGGCAGCCTTTTTGGATCCCGTCTAGCCATTTCCATAATGTCAGCGGTCATCACGAGTGCAGAGGAAACATTTCAAAGGTCGGCTGAAGAAAAGAAAACTGCAGAATCACATCTGAGGGCTTTGAAGACACAACTGTTGACTGTAACACCCACTGGCAGCACTGCCTGAAAAGGGCTTAGAGGCTTCAGAGAGAGAAGGCAGCCGAAGACATCGAATATGACATGGGAGAAACATAACCTGGGGCTGCAAGACGGCAGAGTGGGGGAGTGTGTCCTGCAGACAAACACCCTGAGACCCAGCACAAAGTGTTAAGTATCTCGCCTGCTGAAGTGCAAACTTTAGTGTACAACCTTGAGGACAAAATAAGTTCAGACAACCACAGTATTTAATTGTGCAGGATATCTGGATTAAATATCCTCATATGTTTCATAGTGGTGATATTTGCTTTTTGGTGTCAGCATAAAGTATATCAGACAAGTCAAGTCAAACTTTACTATCCCACCAAGGGATAAGTAAGGGATTACGTAATAAACTTCTTCCTGAGGTCAGAGAGGTTCACAGGCACAAGACCAGGTCCAGCTCACCAAATTCTGAAGTTGGTTAGAATCAGTAGCCAGATGGGTAAAAGTTCTTTCAGATACGCAGGGGCCCATGAATGAAATAAGGTTCCTAATAGCATTAAACAGATGTCTAGCAACAACTACCACAAGGGAAGTAAGTCCCGTGACTTGCTTGTGTTATTGATGTTCTATAAATAGTGTATGTGCATTAGTGTCGCAACCATGTTAGTGTCTCTTTAAAATATATTATCATATAATTCGAACACAACAAGAAAACATGGAGTATGCAAATTCATGTTTGAGTATGCATGTTTGTGTCTCTGTATGCTTGAGAGAGACCGATAGGGAGCAAGGAAGCGTTTTGTTGATTTGTTCAAGTCTGCCTGCGTCTGTGCGAGCTGAATTGTTCAAGTTAAATTTTAAATTAAGGAACAGTGGCGGGTCATGTGAAAGGTGATTGAATTCATAGCACAGCCACGGGGCAAATAGAGGAAGAGAGAGGGAATGAATTCCGAAGTCATTTGACTGACACCATCACATCTCATGTGACTTGGCTTAATCACAGTATGTTGTCCTGTCTCATTATATTGTAACGTAGTACATTACAACTCTCTTTTCATCCAATCTTCCATGAAATAGAAAACTTAAAATAATAATGTGTTTGCATACATGGTTCACTGGATTTTTGAGTGAGGTGTTGATGGAAAATGATGTCTCACACTGCCATGCCAAGTAGAAAAGAACAAGAACAAGAACATATTGGACAATAATTAGATTTTTTGATTTAAAAAAAAAAGAAGAAGAAAGTTCCTGCCATTTCCAGTTAGTAAAGCAATGCTGAAGTTCATTACATTTCTTGTTTGTATACCAACTGCCGCAATCATTTTGATTTAAGCTTGCATACTTCTACATTCAGTACTCACTAGCATGCACTTTATGGAAATGGATCACAGCACATCTGTCCATCCATCCAGTCACTGTTGTGGTTCAATGAATCTGTCCTTGTTAAAGGTTAAACAATAATTGTTATTGTTCATCATCTAATTGCTTTGGCAACAATGGCTACCAGCAATTCATGTCAAGCTTAATTGAAAATTTAATTTGAAATTGAGTTGTTGAGGAGGAAGGTGGGAGGGGTGGTGGAGACGAAAATAGAGAAATAGCGAGAGACAGCCATTGTTCTGCTTTGGCAATGCTGTGTTGTTATTTGTGCCAAATAGAGCCCAGTGAAATTGAGACAAACGGGAAAGACAGGCAGAGAAAGACTTGTCTCTGGAGAGGCATAGCTCTCAATGGAGAAATGAAATGAGAAACAGAGTGATACTGTACAGAGTGAGAGGAAAAAGTTACACTGAGACACAAGCAGAGAACTGAAACACATGGACATTAGAGAGAGAGTGAACAAGAGTGTAATATCCTGGACAAATCTACAGTATATACAAAAGTAGAGGCTTTTGCTTTTTGTCTAATACTTAAAGAATACTTGTCAAGTCCCTACTCACGGCTACAAATACACACACATACCGAGTGTCCCTTCTGATTGCCCTCGTGTTGTAAACAAAGCTATCATCGTGCTGGCAGTACTGAGATTGGATCAGGGTAGAGTGGGAGTAAGAGAAAGGGGTCGCAGGACGGATCAATATGTATGACAGAGAGAAACAGAGGATACAGGGGGAGAAAGGAGGAGAGAGAGTGAGAAGATGATGGAGAATGGAGATGGAGAAGCAAGTGTTGATGGAGAAGCAGAGGGAGAAGACATGACAATGAATGAAATGATCTTTCAGAGAAGACAAAATGAGAAGATTTAATATATACAGTATTTATGGTTTAATTTAATTGAGTGTATGACGTATGCGTAGCCTTGCAGATAATCTAAATCTCTCAAGCTCAGTGGAGGTCGAGGTTGTACATTAAGGAGAGGGCTTCGGTACACTATTTACTGTGTGTGTGTTTGCGTAAGGCCTTAGGGCTGACGTTTATTCAATCGGATTGGAGTGTGAGATTTCTTAGATGAAACTGCGTGTGTAGGCATGAGAATGTGTGTTTGCACATGTGTGTATGTTAGAAAATATGATTGTTCTTCCACACACACACACACCTCCAGGACTTCCAGGCTGCCATATGTCTGCACGAGAAACGTCTAACAAAAGGCAGGAAGATATGAGACATGCAAGATGAATTTGTCCTCACTAAATGTCCAAAGTGTCTGCGACATTGGGAGCAATAAACTGAATTCATATATTGTGCGTTCATTGAATATCTTTGTGTGTATGTGTGTGATAGAGATAGAGAGAGCAAGGCCCAGTGAAGCAGATGGGCACAGCAGCTGTACTGCCAAGGCTATTTCATGACTGGATACCCAACAATAAATCCACACTAAATGCAAAAATGAACACCTGTAAACATTCTAACTGTTCCACCGAGTCCCTCACACACTTCCTGGTATTACTTCACACTGGTAAACATTGTTGATGTATCCCATTATCCATCAGCCCTGCATCGATTCTGCATGACTGCTGCAGCAACCACTCCAAGCTGTTGTGTTCTGAATCTATTGATCTAAGAACTCAGGAGGACTTCTTTATAAAGAAACTTGGGCTTCCCTGTTGGCTGGAACATTCTTTTAAAGGGCTAAATTTACACTGGTGAAAGAGGGAACGCACCCCCCTCACTTTTCTATTTCCTATATTTGTCCCGCTCACTATTATGCTTCCAGGTTGATCTCTCTGCCAGCTGAGAGGAGATGATCAACATGTTAGTGCACTTTTGTATCAACACTTTTCCCGCTCAAATGTTGCTGTGCACACAGAGCATTAAGCGTAAGGAGCATTGTTATTATTGGAGGTTGTTGTGGCTGTGTGGAGCCTGAATGGAAGACCTCAGGCGCTACTAAAGGGTTGAAATAAACACCTTCACCCTCTCTGCACTAGTCAATCACTGATCAAATCTGTATAGCATAGCATAGCATAGCAACAACTTGAGTATCTCTCAACGCTGGGGTCAGCAAAACAGCAACAGTATACTAGATTTAAAAACATATCAAATTGATAAATCCAGCCCAGTGTTGCCAACTCTTTTCCACTGAAAGTAGCAAAAGTTTATAAAAACTAATAAAACCCTCCCATGATCTGTATTGTTTCCATTGTACCTCCAAGTGTGCGGGGAAATAAACTTATTTTCCAAACACTTGTCTTCTTAGCTGGTCTTATTACCTAAATATTGTATTTTAGCACATCAATTTGCTCGCTAATGTAGCTTTTCGATGCTTCATATCCATCGATATGGTAATGTCAATTTCTTGAAGCACATTTGACCTCTAAAACAAACTCAAGCAAAAGCTGCAAATAAAAAATTCAGGAAATAAAATGAGTTGTCGGACTCGTGAAGATTCACTGGCACAATACCAAACCTCTTTGTTAGTCTTTAAGAACCGTAGCTATTGGCCTCCTTCATAGAGGTGAAGATCCTCTGCAGTACTCGTGGAGTTGGCGGAGATTTAGTATCGTGCTCAGCGACACTTATGCAGGACATTCACTTACTCCACTCTGCTGTCCAGATATTTCTGTGTACTCAGTAGTGAGGTACGGCAACAAAGTGTGAAAAGACTGAGAAAACAGCACTTTGAGTCGAACGAGGAAATATGTGCTGGCTCCTCAGTGTGGTGTATTTGTTGTTGTGCTACCTTCACAGTGATGCCCAACACTCAAATTCAGTGAGGCTGCTCCGGCACAGATTGCCTGCCAAGTAGAATTAACTGCTATTGTTAATCTTTGTTGTCACAGGCGGCCTGTTAATTATAAAAATGTGAATCTGAATGCAAAATTATGCTAACAAGACTTTCTCTTTTGTTTTGAATTCTGTTTTTTTTTTCTTTTTTTGGTCAACACGATGACCAGTTCACGTCTGTTCATACACAAATTGATTTATGAATAACACATGGCTTCTGCATATTTATTCTGGTAACCATGCAGTCTCTATTGTATTATTAGCCACGTTCACCAAATTGTTTATTTTCAACCACCCACTGTGTATTAGAAATAAAAGCTTTATTATGCAGCTGTTAACACAGGCATGCATCCACACACAGGGTGACAAAATATAAACATTCAAATGTTATTTGTGAACAAAGTAACATAAAATAGGCAGCATTAGCCTAAAGCAGCAATTAATATTGAATATTCATTTCCACAGGTGAACACACACACACACACAATTATTTACGGTCTATTCATCTCAGGAAATCTGTATAAACAAAGTGTTAGTTTACCCCTTAAGCAACCAAAAAGTAAGGATGCACCGATTTCATATTCTCACTGCAGACGGAGTCTGAATGCTGACCTTTACATGTTTGCCAACACTGAGTTCCATTCCAATTAATTACATTTACTGAACTCACTTATAACATTTGACACCGAATAGAGGAGGGATATTTCTAAATAATGAGCTGTTTGGCTTTTATCATTTCACAAATGGACTATTGGAACGAGCAACAGTTTAAGGAAAATGACCACTCCCATTAGGAATACAGTTTTGTTTTCCTAAACAGTTTTGTTTGTTTTTGTATACAGATTGTTTTCAGTACTAATGGAAAACAATGATTACTTATTCTTCAAGATGGTAGACTTTTTCTATTAGAAGTATGGGTAGCAGGAAGCACTACATTTGTACAACATAAATACACATTTTATTTTCTCTTTTTCCATTTAAAATCTCTTCTGCTGTGTTTTAATGTAAACTCTACCGGCCCTTTAATCATTTCATTGATGGCACATACATAGCATTTGAAATATACATACTTGACTGCCCTTGTAGGTGTTGAAATGATGGTACAAAGTAAGTAAAATGTCATTGTTCATCCTGCAGATATTGATAAGGTTACTACCATCAGTGGACCTTAATATTTTTCAACGTTAAAATCTGAAATTTCTCACTCTTGAACTTCAGGAAGGACCCTGGAGCATCCAATATCGTCCTCATGTGGTCTCACCATCATCATTTACTGTCAAGCACTGTAAATATACCAGATTTTGGCTTTTACATTCACCACCATGCAACAAGAATTATGTATACATTTTTCTTCTGATATGTTATATTAACAGTGATTACAGTCTGATTATTCCTCCCATGGCCGTTGAGTAAACCCATGTGCTGCCAAAGAGCACTTTTTCCCTCAGTAGGCTGAGTTTTGACTTTTATTTCTTCCACAAGCCAATCCAACCTTGAACTTTGCTTAACTTGCACTGCTAGTGAGTCACGTAAGCCTGTGGGGACAGGAGACCGACTTGACCGAGCCACAACCCTCCCTTTCCTCCTCTCTCTCGTCCTCCATCCGTCCCGTACTATTTTGTCTCCAACATGTGGTATTAGTCTCTACCTCCCTCTCTCTTTGCTCTCTCTTCGGTCACAGCCTTCACTTGCTCCACTCGATACTTTTCATTCTTTAGCGTTATTTTCACATGTTCTTGTGCTAAAAGAGAAGGTCATTGGACCAACGGTGACGTTGATGACATGCAGCAAAGGTTGAGAATAGGTTTCGAAAGACTGCAGTATTCAGTTTAAAATATTCTATATTTGAGCCTATGTGTATTATAATGTCATATCACCCGTTGGAAGGTGGTCGAAAATATCTTTTACTCATTGACGTCTGTACACAGAACATTTTAGGGACTCAAAAAGTCATACAAATAAATGCACCATCATTTTATCAATCTGATTGGCCACATTATATAATTTATAACATAGTGTGACATAGTGTTCATAAGCCTGTGTGTTGGAGATAGGGAGGAGAAGAAACAAAGCAGAGAGTGGAAAGGAGAGGTATGGAGGCGCAGGTCACTGGGTGTGAGCGAGACAGGAGAGCGAGAGAAAAGGAAAGTGAGAAAGAGAGCGAGAGAGGCTTTGTTTAGTGTTGTCAAGGGAAGGACATGTCTTTATAGGGTTTTCTGTAGGACAGGAAGACTATTAATCTGTCCAGGCAGAGGAAGGAGGGAGGGAGGAAAAAGAATGCAAGGGACGATGGGAAGAGTGGAAGGTCCCTCCATTGAGAAGAAGAGGAGGAACTAATGGACGACAGGGCAGAAGTATGAATGATGGACAGGAGGTATGGAGTAGGAATTAATGCACAGAGGAAGAAGAGGGAGAAGGGAAGGAGTAGAGCCTCGCTGACCAGCAGGCTTGAACACTATCAATCTGCCCCGAAACTTCACCCTGAGGAGCAACAGATCACACAGGAGGACAACAGAGAGGGAGAATGGAAGCAGGGAGGAGGGAAGAGGAGGTGTAATGGGAGGATGCAAGAGGGATGGGGAGCAAGAAGGGAAGGGATTGGGAGGACAGACATCAAGAGGACAAAGGGGAGAGGTTTAGCCTCATTCCCAGGAATTTTACCATAACCATTACATATTAAATATCGTACAGATCTGTAGCCATAAAGCATTCAAACTGCAGTATGGACTGTGGTGCCGGGGGTGAGGAAGTAATCCAACTATCTTTTACTCATGCAGGACAATCACGGAGCACGTTCATTTCCTAGGTAAGGCATGTGGTATTTCAAAAGCAACTGAACAAAAAACAGCAATACGTGAACATTAATGAGTGAAACATAATTAAAAAATATACCACTGAGCATGACTATTTGGTACAAGTGGAGCTCAAATTGGTTTTTGGGAGAATTTGCGCACAGGACAGTAGAGTGTTGCTCCCCAGCAGCAGCTGTCGATGCAGGGAGACGAGACACACAGGCATCCAGGAGCTTTTGTTATCCTGTATCTGGTGTGTTCTGGATTTTCTCTCCTCCACCTCTTTGATCCTCTAATAAAAGGAGAACAGGGACTCTTGAATTGGCAGGATCTCAATTCCTGGTAGTTTGTCTGTTTCATCCGAAAAAACAATGCTTAGACTGTGGCAATCTGATAGGGTCCAATAAAGCTACTCAGTGTTGAATTTAAGTTACAACTGTTGGCTTTAAAAATTGGCGAACATGGCCACACTCAAGACAGAGGGAACAAATTGTAGAGCACTGGAAGGTAGTAGCCCTAAATGCTCAGGTGATCTTCTAACAACTTCTCGAAGAGTAACACAAGTCACATAATACAAGTGTTAAGCGCTTGGAAGAGGCAAGGCCCTGAAAATATTGTAGGGCGACTGCGACGGTTGGTTGGAGAATACACATTTGTAATGCGAGTGAGGTTTTGGAGTCGAGAGCTGTGAAGACAGAAGGCAGCCATGCATATCTCCTGTGCTGAGATGATTTATGTGCACATAAGCACACCTGCAGATGTGGACATGTGCCCTGTGACATGTGCACAGACATGAGAACGAACACTTACATGTGTGCGCGTAGTTAAACGTAGAGAGCATGTTGTCACCATTAACTGCCAGCACATACACACACACACACACACACACGTCAACACACTAACTATACAGTACTTGTGAGGATATTCACAGTTTATATTAACTTTGTAAATGCCTACATTTAAAAAAAAAGTTTATATTTAGAATAAACAAACCTTATTTTTTCGGTCCCCAGATGGAAAGTGATTCCCCACAATGCCACTGTACGAACTGATTTGGGTCCCTGCTCAACACACCTCACACACACACCTCACACACACACACACTCAAGCTCAAGCTGGTGTATTCTCTCATGTCTCAGAGGTGATGTAAGGATGCTTTCACCAGCACGGTATTCACTGATCCGCTAACCAAAACATATGTTCACTCGCATAACGACTCACACAATGAATAATTATGTTGACTTTAAATTCAAGGGGAAAAACAAAGCAGCAACACTTATGATTTCAAAAGAAGTGATTATGGAAAAGTTATTCAAACTCAAAAGAAAATCTATTTAAAAAAATACAAACACGCTGAACTGTATCACATTGAGGTAGAGGTGATTTCACCAGATTGGCATGCATTCATGAGCCAACAGCGTACAAAACAAACAGTTCATATGACATACTCCTGATACATCTAATATTACTATTACTCGTGCCAGTGCAGCTACTCCTTTAGGACAAATTTATAACTAAATGATGAAAAACCCTCCGCAGACACTGTTTAAATGTATTAATTACACATACTTACTCAAAGGGACGTGTAATTCTTGAGGACTAATGTACATTCAGTTTACACGGTTTTAATATGATAATCTAAAACAGTCTGTAAAAAGATAATGAAACAACCGAAACTATTATAGATATAATGTAACGCACACAGCATGATCTTAGCTTTTTAAAGATAATGAACTCACACCCGGCACATCTTGAATGAGCTTTTCTTCGGTGGGTGTTACAATGTTTAACATCTCCCGTCGGCTGCACATCATTGGAACTGAAATATAACTTCCTCAGCACACGGATGATCATGAAAATCTTTGAGTAAATTCAAAAAAGCAGTTACTGATTCTCCGCATGAGGCTTCTTTCACACTTCCTGAGTCTCTTAGAAAAACACACAAACTCAGCCGTGTTGCATTTCAATTACTCAGGGTTGTAAAAGAGGGAGAACATCGGTTTTACATCTCAATCGTGCCTGATTTACGATGGCCCCTCTCTCCGAGGGATTCTGCACCTGTGAGTAATATCCTCTAAGTGTGTGTGTGTGTGTGTGTCTGTGTGCGCACGCATGTGGGAGCGTGTGACATCCAGTCACATTGGAGCAAGAGTCTGTCTGCGAAAGGAGTTGACAGTGTAAAAAAAAGTAGATAAGCTATGAACCTCTCTCACTCTCTCTTTCTTGCACTTTTGTTTGCGCACCAACGTGCAGAAATACCCACACACACACAGACACACACGCACTTTTTTAAAACGTGAAAAAAAGAGATTGATTGAGTGTGCAACTCTGAAGACATTTCCTGGCTATGAATCGGGCTGATGATGGAATGTGTTGCTTTTGGAGTGTCGATGGAAGAGTGGCGCGGGCGAGATGCACTGTGATTGCTTTCACTCACACTTCACTCACTGCACAGTCACTCCTGAAGCCGGAGGGAAGAAGAAATCAGTGCCGCTTTTTGAGAATCTGTCGTTGGAGTTGTTGAACGGGAATGTCTATAGGAAAGAGGGAGCATGAATAGATAAGGGGATAGGAGACATATCTAAGTGATTCAAGCTTGTCAAGAAGGATAGATACAAGCGTAAAAGTGGACAGAGAGGATTGAAAATGAGCAGTGGAATGTAAAAATTGTAAAGGCTTGAGGGTAAAAATATATGAGCCGGTGGGTGCTGATTGACGGATGAATGGACTGAGCAATGAATGTTGGAATTTTGGGATGGATGAATGGAGGCAGCTGGCTTGGATGGAGACAAAAATAATAAAACCAGATTGACAGTTAAAAGAGTAAGTCTATTTTCCTCTCGCTGTGCCAAAGATTGTCAGTAATTTCATTTCCCACTTGACGGGAGATTTAGAAAAATAAAAGCTGCAAATGACAAAAATAATGTTCCTGCTGTTTTTGCAGCATGGTCTTATTGTTATTGTTTGTTTCTGCTCCCGACAAGCATTTCATAAACTGGTCGGGAAAAATGTTTTTTTATTCCCCACCAGTTTGTGAAATGCTTTAACACAATGTTATGTTGAGAATTTGGTCTGCATTTTGTTATGTAAAAAGCCTCCTTTTGTCCCCTTGTTGTTTTCCCATCAGCAGCCATTTATCTACACATGATCCCTTTCAACAGAGGAACAGCCATTTGGTTGATGAGACGGATCCCTGTGTTATGTTGGCCGATGACCCAGAGAAGAGAGAGATTGTAACTATAACTGTATACTTAATTAATTTAAGTGCCACTGGATTATTTACACGGTATTATCATATGTGTTATTAACATGATATCAATATAATTTAAATATCACAGTTGCAATCAATACCGGAATGTCACTTCATCCCTATTGTGCACCAAATTTTCAAGACATTCTCACACCAATGTGTAAAATACCGCAGCTTGGTCAATGTTTCTCAGGTTTAGACTATAACTTTCTATGTAACCCTCTCCATAAGTTTTGAACGTTTCAGGGACAGCGTCTCGATTATGCTGGTTACTTTTATAGTTTATTTTCAAAATAAATTTCCGTTTAGGTTCAGTTTAGGCAACAAAGCCACTAAGTTATGTTTAAGAAAAGCGCATGGTTGACAGTAACTTGATGGACTAACCACTCGACTAGCGAGTGACGAACGAGCAGTGACTCATGTAAGTCAAGTGACTGAGACACCAACGGCTCGCGTGACTAACAACTGACGTGACAACATGTCAACAATTTATTTTAGTTTCGTAAGAGAGCGGCCTCCTGAACGAAAAGTCCTGTGTTTGTTGGACACATCCGCCTCATCTCCCGCCCGCCCTGTGCGCACTTTGTACTACGTCAGTTTGCGATGAGAGTGAAATAAAGACGCAGGTGTGTAAACATTGGAGTTAGTTGCATGCCCATTGTGTCGCTTACGCGCGCTAAAGAGTGCCACCATTTTGGTGTTGTCGGACGCAGAGGAGCACTGACCAAGCTGCGGTATTTGGAGCATTGGGAGTGAGAACGAGTTTAGATTTTATAGCAATCCATTCTTGTTGAGATGTTTCGGTCTGGGCCAAAGTGTTGGACTGACCAACAGAATTTCAGAATAATCAAAGGATTTTCATGAGACAAAAACGACAGCAAGTTGATGAGCTGGCAGAGAAATAGTTCTGCTACTTGATGCAAATGAGCACACAGTTGGTTTGCTGCACAATCTCTTTCTAATGTTATGTTCCGCTCCTAAAGTGTTTGGCCAGGAAATGGCAAAACATGAACATTTGTCAATTTGGCCAGCTGGATTTTTAATTTTTGGACAATCAACCCTTCCTAATGCACTATTCAATTATTCTTCTTGATTTGACAATGCACCACAGAGGGGAAACAGCAACTTCTGACATACTGCAGAACAGAATCCCAGTTTAAAGCCAGTTGGCTGTTTGCAGCTCTATGCAGAAAATCATTCTGCTGTTATGTTCTACAGATATAAGTTTGTCCTTCACATTAAAATACTTTAAAATCAGGACATAATGTTGATTTTCGGCTTTATCGGATTGTCTTGCAAATATAAACGGGAAACAACATGAGACAAAGACGCCAAGTTTGACTCTGCCTATAAAGCGTGCATACTACTTGTAAAGTCGCTATCTACATATGGGGTGTGAAGGGAGGAAGTGACAGCAGAGTGATGATCTGGTGCCACTGGATGGAGATGAATATTGAACTGGTTGGCGTGTGAGACTGGTTGGCGTGTTGGCTTCCTCAGTCTGCCCATAAGAATTCTTGTTGCCATTGTGTGTTGAGCATTTGTCAGTTTGGCAGACTTTCTTCTGGGCTGCTCCCTCAGACAGCAATGTTTTGGAAAATCATTTTTGACAGTTTGGCTTCAGTGTGCATAGGGGACTTTATGAGAGATGAGATATGGCAATTTGATGAGATATGGCATGAGATATGAGATATGGCATGAGATATGAGATATGGCATGAGAGATGAGATATGGCAAGAATGATTAGAGATCCCATTGTTAAACAGTTACGTCTCAACTCAAGTTTATTTTTGCCAACATCTATCCTGCTGAAGTGTCTTTGGGCAAAACAGTGAATTCCTACCAGCGGCAGTAGTCCTGCTCAGAGATAGAGCAGTTCCAGCAGCTATTCAGTGAGGAAAGTGGATTTCTCATTCAGTGGACACTTTATTAGGTACACCTGTATAACCTACTTCAGGTACAGCTTAAACATACAATCTACATGTACACAGTTTATAATTTTGACATTGAAGTAGCTCTCACGCTGTGTGTTGTTTATATTTAGTGTCTCTGTATCCAGCTAATGGCCGCCGCTCTACACTGCGCTCATACTGCAGTTACCACTGATATTGCCATCCCGACCCACCCTCTGGTTCTCCCCCAGGTAAACAAGCTCTGTCGGCTACAATTAGCTGCTAGCCAACCCCTCAGCTGTCTCCATGTTTAAAGCCATGTGGAGGCAATAGATATGCTCCAAATTCCGTATTGCAACCTTTTAAGGTGATGTTGTACTGGACTACATTATATTGAAAGGTGTTTCAAATGTTTTTTCCTCCCTATGTATCCACATGAGCGGAGCAGAATATTACACCTACTGAATATATTGCAGTCCAGACCAACAGCACCACTAACTATGGCCCCAATGCGAAAACATGTATTTGAATTAATACCTCTATGACAGTGTTAAAAACTGCACATCATAAGCATCATACAAGCAGGTCATTTAGAGAATAGTGGTATTAGATTGTACATGTTGACCTGATAAAGCCTCATCTATGTGATTTTTAGTGTTGTTTTGTTTGTCATGAGTTATATCTGCAGTCCAAAATCTGCAGGAGTAACAAAGCGTTGCCATTTGCACATGGCACTGTTTCATAGAGAATGACAGTCGATGAGTAGCTCTGCAACAAAAGACAAATGAATACTAAGTTGTTGTTTTTTTCTGTTTACATTGTGGTCTTTCGGTACTAATGAGGAGGGCTGTGATATAATTTGGACAATGAGCTTTGAAAATGTTCATAAAAGTGGACAATTACCTTCTTTCAGATGCTACCTCCCTTAATTCTTTGAAAAAAACCTTGACTTCAAATGTGTCCAATGTCAATACAATAACTATTTCACCAACTCACAGCTCGGGAAGATCTTGGCCTAGTTGTCATAACTTTTTTGAATCAGATGTTTCTTGACACCAGTATATTTCTTGATATGTGTCGCTTCAATTTCAAGAATAAGAGTGCTCAGTTGTGTTCCAGCCACCAGCTCTCTTTTTGTTTTCAGCGAGAGTGGACAAAAGAGAGAACATTTCAAATGTCTGACAGCAGTACAAGGGGCCTTTTTTCCCCCCTACATGTTTCCCACCCTTTACATAATGGATAATGACATGGATGTTTTACAACGTGTAGTGGGGAACGCTCCTCAGAATAGGAAGTGTTGTGAACGCAGCCCTTAGGCTAGGCTCCTCCCCTCAATTAGTGCCAGCATTTATAAGGCACCTGTGGTCCTGGCCTCACTCCTTCTTGGACCCTGTTCTGGTGGTGAGTGTATATTCCTCCTCTTGTTGCTGTCTGACTACTTACCCCTTGTTTGAGGTGGTAAGTAGTCACATCTTAATTTGTATTATTTTGCAGCATGGTGTGCCCTTTTAATCTCTGTTTATCATTTGTAGGTTCACCTGCTGCTGTTTTGCCCCCTCCATTTAGTTTGATTGTTTTGCCTCTTTTTCTTGTTTTCCTTTTGCTTTGCATGTTTTGGCTGTTTTTCCTTTGTTCTGCCTGTTTTAGTTGTTTTTAGTGATTTGCTGTGTGTGTGTGTGTGTCAGCAGGCCCTGGTCGGATCCCGAAAGACAAGCCACTACTCTTCTCCTCTGCACTGCTTCCTCATGGACGAACTCGCTCAGTTAAGAGACTTGGTCACACAGCTGCAAGCTGAGAATCGATGGATGCGTCAATAAATGGAGGTCAACCAGCCTGGGGCCAGCGACTCATCAAGTTCTTCGAAACATGGGCACCCTTCGGTCCATGCTCCATTAACAGAGAGACTGATCCATCTTCCCAGAGACAGGAAGTGCCCCATGTTTAGGGGTAGGATGGGTCTAAGCATTGTTGAGTGGGTCGAAGAGGTCCAGTCTTGTATACGTGCTCGGCATCTGTCCCCAGCTGAACAAGCACTTTTCATATATGATCATTTAGCGGGAGTTAAGTACCGGTCTCAGGAGGAAAGGGACGATCCTGACCAGATTCTGGCTATACTGCAGAACTTGTATGGGTGTACTAGGTCATGTGTCTTTTCCAGAAAGCAACAAGAGGGGGAAACGCTACAAGAATTTTCTTTGATGATCAGCACTCTCCTCAGAACCAGGGAAACTTTCACCCTCTTAACTGTTGAGCCAAAGTTCAGGTGGGGGCTCCCCCGGCTCAGTCTGCCGTAGATGATCCTCAAAATCTGGTGTCGGCTTGCCCAAACATTAATGTGTTGATGGGTGAGGTTTTGGTTCCATGCCTCGTTGATACAGGGTCAATGGTCTCAACCATAACGGAGAGTTTCTTTGTACAGCATTTTGTACCTTGGGGCACAGAAAAGCTTCGTTCTTGCAACTGGTTGAGGCTGAGTGCTGCTAATGGTCTAGCGATACCGTATGTAGGCTACTTTGAGTTGGCTGTGCAGCTTTGTGATAAAGTTGTTGCAAAGCGGGGAGTGTTGGTGGTCAGGGATCCCTCACACAATAGTTCCTGGTGTACTAGGAATGAATATCATCAAGGAATGTTACTGGGAGTTGTTTGTACAGCATGGTCCTGCTCTTTTTAACTTACCCTCTGTGTTGCAGGCTCCAACCCCAAATCTGCAAGCTCTCCAGCAGTATCGCTCGGGTCGTGTAAAAGTGAAGGGAGGGAGGGTCTGCAGAGTCCCAGGGGGTGCAATGAAATTGGTGGCAGCCACATGCTCCCAACATCACCTGGCAGATGATGATTTGTTTGAGCCCCTCACCAACGGCTTACCTGCAGGGTTACTAGCATCCCCGGCGCTAGTCCGTGTGATAAGCGGTACTTTTTAGATCCCCATTGTAAATGTAGGGACCCAGGATGTTGTACTGTACCCTCGCACTGTGTTGGGCACCTTGAGTCAGGCTCACCTGGTGAGTTTACCCGCAGGTCTTGAAGAGAGGGAGATATCAGCTACAGTTTCCTCCCAGACTGTAACCAGTACGGTGCAAGACAAAATTGCAGCAGCTGATCTAACGGCACTCAACGAGCCGGAGCAGCGTCAGGTCCTTATTGCAGAAGTACAGTGGTGTCTTTTCTGCCCATGAAGGAGATATAGGTTGCACTAATCTCATTTGCCATGAAATTCCTTTAGTGGATGAGGTACCTGTACATCAGAGATATAGGCGTATTCCTCCATCAGAGTATGAGGCAGCAAAGACTCACATCCACCAGCTTCTTGAGGCACAGGTTATCAGAGAAAGTAGTAGCCCTTTTGCCTCTCCCATTGTGCTGGTAAAGAAGAAAGATGGCAGCCTTCATCTGTGTGTGGACTATCGGCTCCTGAACAGCAAGACCCGCAAGGACGCATTCCCATGTTCCCATGTTTTGCCTTTTTCTTGTTTTCCTTTTTGTTTTGCATGTTTTGGCTGTTTTTCCTTTGTTCTGCCTGTTTTAGTCGTTTTAGTGATTTGCATTGAATTCTACAATAAATGTTTATTTTACAAAGCGTGTCTCTGTCCAAATACCGGTAGTGAATCTGTGTGCCCTTAATAAATTCTCAAGTAACATATTGGGGTCGTTTATATTTCCCGGGGTGTAAGTCCCCAGGTGGCGTTGTTGGTCCCCTTTAATTCCCCCCCTTAAGGCCTCGCTACAAACGCATGACTCCGTCTACAGACACCAATTTGTTTTTGTTGAACACACTGTTGTGTTTTGCATGGCTTCCAGCTGGTTGGATAAGGTTAGGGTTAGTTGTCAGTCCTCATGTGTTCCTACAAGCCAATGTTTTCCAGACAGCAGACTGCTCACACTTTCACTGTATCTCCTTAGGCTTTTAAGTGTCTCCGCCACCCAACAATGATTGGACGAAGCCTTCCGCCACAAGATGCAGTGCAATGGTTCAAGCAAGCCAAAGCACGCAGAAAGGACAAATTCATTTCAAATTGTGAGACAAATGTCAAGACACATTTTGTAAGCACTAGGCCACTTTAACATAGAAAAAAATAGGTGGTGAATTCTGAGCAACAGTCTGTGCACTCTCATGAGATATTCAGTCACGAGTGAATCATTGGAAACTGGCAAGCAATCTGCTCCATCTAAATTGACCATGTTAAATTCATGGCTGGTGTGAATAGTTACTGCGTGTCATTAGAGACAGCAATTTTATTCTTGATGGGGAGAAGAGAGCTTGACCAATTCAGACCAAGACCCGCATTAAGCTAGCAGAGCCTGGTCGATTCTTTGTTACTCATTTTCTTGCTCTTTTTTTTCTCTCCATCGTCCCCTTTTCTCTGTATTTTAATCGTTTCTCTCTTTCAGTCTCCAGCTCATAATTATCACTTTGATGCCACTAGTAGCTGTTTGAGACTTTTAGATTTGCACAGAATCTGTGCAGCAACACCAGTATTGGACCGTTTGTACCACAAATACTTGAGTACTGAGGACTTATTCCACTGACCAGTATGGGCATGATTCGTGAGGAATATTGAACCAAAATGAATGTCAAGTTTCTTTCAAATGGCACAACAAATCAAGAAAAAGGATAAGAGTGTAAGTCAGCTCTAGAATTTTCAATTTGAAATCGCTTCATGTTGCTCAGTTCTCAGAGAAAAAAAACAGCAAATGTAAAGAACAAATATTTTTGTCTCAGGATAACCCACATACCTGACTGTCAGTAGTTTTCACTGAAACTGTTTTCTTCTCAAGAAATAGTCTCAAAGAGTCAACAGTCAGGTCTGTAGATCCGCCTGAGAAGACAAGACTCTATTTCAGGGAAGACATGTTGAGTTTTCAAACCAAAACTCTGCATAGATGTGACTAGTGAGAAAGGATGTTTCTTACTGCCATGTGTTACTCCGGTCTCATAATTTGACCCCTACAATTAATGAGAAGGCCATTAATACTTAGTGAAAGCCCATAATGTTGTTTTGGCAAACGTATCTGAGTATGTGTACCGTGCAATGTGGTGGAGATTGCAAGCAGAAAGTGATATTTAGGTTCCATCGAAAATGGGTTTGGACTCACCACAAGTTCTGAGCATCCAAACTTGTATTGAGCTCGGCAAGATGTTACGCTGTTGTAAAGGTTATGAACCATAATAAGGTTTTCATTGCGAGTGCTTAAGATGTGAATATACCAGTCTCCTGTTCCACTCACAGGTGAGATGGCTGTTTCGACTAAAAAAACTAAAGTTTATGCAATATATTTTTCTATTATTGATGAAGAATAAATTGAAAACCATACACAAACTGTGTTCAGCCAGACTGTTCAGATAAGTGTACTCATCACCTCTGTCGGGATCATCCTTTTTTGATTGGCTCCTGTAACCCTGCAGTGTCAGTGTCTTGCCCTACCTGTTGAACAACCAGCAGGAATTATTATGCATCGCTTTTGTCTTTAATCTTTCATCCATTCAACAACAATTTATTGTGGTAAGCAATTAGACTCTCGCTAACAAAATACTCTGTTGTGGTCTCTTGCAAAGGAAATGTGTAATTTGAATACAAATGGTGATATCTTGTCTCCAATCAATTTAACACTCAGCTGGGAGGTAGATGAACTATGTTCCCCCCCCCCCTTGAAAACCAGCATGCCCTGATCGGAGCTGCAAATTTCCTCATTACTTACTGAGATGTCAGGCATATTAAGAGACTCCCCAGATTCTGTAATAATAGTCTGTTTATGACCATGCCAGCAGCCAAGAGTCCTTCATCGAGGAAATGGAGATGAAACTCAACACAGAGGCGAGGTGAAAGGTAGAAGATGTGACTTTGTTGGAAATGGCATTTTAATCACTGTGGAGAGGCTGTCGCCACAAGCCTGAACTTGGCAAGACAGTTACGACAAAGTTGATGAAACTCGCCAGGATTGCTTTTTTTTTTTTTTAGTTTTCCCAAGTATTTTATACCTTGTTTCCTGGAAACAAAAAAAAAATAGAAGTGTTTGAAGAAATCTGAGAAATGTAGTTTGCATGAATCTATGCGGTTGACTGTATTATGGTAGAAATATGTTCTAATACACTGTAGAAGTAAAATATAGCAGTGGCACCTCTACAGGAGAATAGAGACACTGCCTGTTATCATAGAGGGTGATCTACATATGTTATTGCTCACACACTGAAATTTGTTTAGAAGTTACGAAATATAACAAATGCTAAACACATCGGGCTTAAGTTTATCACACGGGGGGGCGTGACGGGTAAACAACACAAAAATGCCAAATACCCGGCTGCGAATAATTTGCATTAAAACCATTCATAATGCCATTGATGCAAATGTATGACAAAATAAAAGGTCCCAATAGATTTGCGCAGGCAGAAGACCGACTACCGGGATCGTATTGTCCCTGTGCAGCTTCTGGCAGTCTGCCTGAGGTAAATTGCTGTACAGTCTAAGTTACTGTAAGCTATTTCCCCTCAGTGAATATGAGTTCACTCTGGTAAACAATTATGTATAAGTGTTTGTTTCTAGGGCGTTTGTTGTGAAAGATAAGAACGAAAGGACTGGGTCTTGTCTGTGGTGTCTTGTCAAGGTTATTTTTTTCAACTATTTGTGACAAAAACAACATTTCGAAAATATATATTTACGTGTGATTTAATTGCACGAAAAAAAACGTCCCCGGTGTGTAAAGGCCTTTTATACAAATACGCATTAACACTGTTATTGAACACAGTTCCCTTCTGGGTTTTAAGGGAAACGTGCTTCATTCATCCATTTATTCATTTTGTGAATTAGAGCTGTGGTGGACTCTTAACTAGAGTTACACCTAAGTAATTTATATTTCACCATGTCTCTTTACTGAACAGATCAATACTCAATTGCAGTGTTTATGTTCATTCATTCACACAGAGCAGCAATCAGCGGTTAGCAGAAGGTTTGTTGCGGAGACTTTGCTAGATGTATGCTACTGAAAAGTAAAAATAGTCTCTCTTCCACTTCTTTAATTAATGTTGTCTCCACTATCAACAATCTCTGAAGTCAAAAAAAGGTTCCAGTATTTCTCATGCTTTGAGTCCCACGCTTTTACACAAAAGCAATAATGCAGTGGACCAGAAAATATATTAAGAAACCAAAATAAAATAAACTCTTATAAATTCCTTAAGCCTTGTTCGGTGCCCAGAGAGGATGTGGGCCACAAGCAAAAAAGGGGAAGGGTGTGTGTGTGTGTGTGTGTGTGTGTGTGTGTGTGTGTGTGTGTGTGTGTGTGTGTGAAGGTGAGAGGAGGAAAAACATTTCCTGTTCTTTACTGTCCAAAGACTGGAGGTAATAAACACACTTACAGGCTCCGGCTCTAGACTGTGAGTGTGTGTGGGGGCGGGAAGGGGGGGGG